>NC_056729.1:469271942-469427092 GCF_019279795.1 Protopterus annectens
AACAGGACTATGATGTGTCGGTTGAGATCTGCAGTGGGAGTGACAGATGAGTTTAAGGTGGAGGTGGGATTACATCAAGGATCAGCTCTGAGCCCTTTCTTATTTGCATTGGTGATGGACAGGTTGACAGATGATATCAGACAGGAGTCCCCTAGGACTATGATGTTTGCAGATGACATTGTGATATGTAGTGAGAGTAGGGAACAGGTTGAGGAGACCCTGCAGAGGTGGAGATATACTCTAGAGAGGAGAGGAATGAAGTTCAGCAAGACTCAGACAGAATATATGTGTATGAATGAGAGGGAGGATAGAAGAATGGTGAGGATGCAGGGAGAAGAGGTGGTGAAGGTGAATGAGTTTAAATACTTGGGATCAACAGTTCAGAGTAATGGCGAGTGTGGAAGAGAGGTGAAGAGGAGAGTACAGGCAGGGTGGAGTGGGTGGAGAAGAGTGTCAGGAGTGATTTGTGACAGATTAGTACCATTAAGAGTGAAAGGTAAGGTCTACAAGAGTGTAGTGAGACCAGCTATGTTATATGGGTTGGAGACAATGGCACTGACAAAAAGACAGGAGTCAGAGCTGGATGTGGCAGAGTTAAAGATGTTAAGATTTGCACTGCGACGAGGGTAGACAGGATTAGGAATAAGTATATTAGAGGGTCAGCCCAGGTTGGACGGTTTGGAGACAAAGCCAGAGAGGCGAGATTGCGTTGGTTTGGACATGTGCTGAGGAGAGATTCTGGGTATATTGGGAAAAGGAAGTTAAGGATGAAGCTGGTGGGTAAGAGGAAAAGAGGAAGGCCCAAGGCAAGGTTTATGGATGTTCTGAGAGAGGACATGCAGGTGGTTGGTGTGACCGAGCAAGATGCAGAGGACAGGAAGAAATGGAAACAGATGATCCGCTGTGGCGACCCCTAATGGGAACAGCTGAATGAAAAAGAAAGATACAAGATATATATATATATATATATATATATATATATATATATATATATATATATATATATATATTAAGGGAGACTTCCCTCCCTGCAAAAACACTATTTTATGTTGCATTTTCTTATGCTGAATATTTTCAGTGATTTGCGATTCAGTGAAATGGGTTGCACTCAAGCAGGTTTTCAGTCAAATTGTTTCAAACATTTAACTTTGCAGTTAAGTAATGTTCAATCAAATGATAGTAAACCTGGAAGCCAAAGTAGAATGCATACACCATGGGAAGAACATGGCACAAAGAACATGGCACAAAGAACATTTGAAAAAGATAATATCAATTAAGAATGTCAGCAACAGGGAAGATAAGGGTTCACAGCATTACATTGTCTAAAGCAATATTTCAGGCATTAATGCTTATACACAGCTAGACGGTCGAACAGATTCTGGATGGAAGCACCTCTTAAAACATCACTATATGCAGAAACTGCTAAAAGAAGAAACTTAACACACTTAAGGAATTAAAAGATTAAAATAGAATATTTATCATGATTAAGGCTATTATGGAATGAATGGGGAAGAATGAAGCTATGGGTAGAGGATGACACTCTAATCGGATAGATCCATTTATAGATGCAGTTAAGGGAAGGTGAATTAACTAGCATAAACAAGATGAGCATATGAGCTTATCTTACATTTCATGAGGAAATGCCTTGGCAGGGCGATGCTAAGAGAACAAAATGGTGCGTATTACTAAAACACCAACTTATGAAGCACAAACTTGCTGATAAGAGATGTAACTTTCTTTCAACTTAGCGGTTGTACTGCTTCAGATGTTGAATTTTGTTTTTGGAAAATTAATCATATGATCCTTGTTTCTGCTATGGTGCTTCAACATCAACAAAAATTAAAAAAAAAACATAGTAACAGTACTTTACAAGAAAAGGAGATGATGAATATTATTTAACATCTTTACTAAATCCCATTTTAAACAGTGACAAAGGTACACATACATTAATAAAGAAGAAAAACCACAGTATTTTTTTTCATGCAATATACATATATATTTTTTAATGATTATTAATCACGCTAACACTGCATAAAATGTTAAATTCATGCCTTCCCTTAAATCTCACTATTCCTCCTGATTATGATTCCACAGGTAGCCTGGCCTATCTGAGCTAAGAATCACACCTGAAGGTTTTAATTGAGACTACATGATTGGTCAAAGGAGGGCTATTTGTTTGTTTTAGTCAGTTTTCTACAGCTCAGGAAATTTGGCACATTTGCCCAGCTTTTGGCTCATTTCAAAAGAGCTCACAAACACTTGGGGTCCACTACACTGTTTCCCAAGTATCTGGCTTGTATCTAGCTTCACTCTAGCACAAATAAGTTCTTTAAACTAATTTTTTGCACTTTTCTGACATATTTAAGAGTACAGCTGCTGACTTTTCAATTTATTGAATTTTTCTGCATGTTATCATTGTAAAGTGCAATTGCTTTTCACTGGCGTTGCGGCTTGTTTCTCTGCATTGCAGTCATTTTGAAAGTTTGTTTCTAGCTAGTTTATTTGACTGTCCTGTTTAAATTCACTTTGGACCAACTGTAGTGTGGTTTTTACATTAAGAAGGCCAGGACCTGCATTTCTAGTGGTAGTACAAGGTAGCTTGGTCGGTCTGAGCTGGAAATTATACAGTGAAGCTGCTTGATTGACTAGGGATTCATTTGCTTTGTTTAGTCTCTTTTCTCTGCCTCTATAAATTCAGTTAATTTGCGCAATGCTGCTCATTGCACAATGGTGGACAGCAGTGCCATGTATAAGCACATAGAATGGAAATTTTCCATACAAAACATCCCTTGATTTTTTTAGCAGTACCTAGTTATGCAAAGAGCAGATAGTTTGTGCCATGAGGAGCACCTCCACCCATGAATTTGGTCTTAGATAGCTTTGAATGCAGTCTATACTCTTACACTAACCACTCTAGCCGGTTATAAACCCCCTCTTGTGCCATTCCCTTGTAGAAACATACAAAAAATCAAATAACATGGATCTATTGTTATGTTAAGTACATAACTTTCATATGGGATGTTGGCTATTTTTGTCCCAAGCTGTTATTACCTGGGTGATATCAAGGGAGAATGTTCCTGAGAATGGTGGAACCAACGGAGGAACATGATCTACACTGTACATCCAGTTTACAGTGAGACACATAGGTTGTGTACTGTTGACCAAGTTGCAGCAGCACAAATATCATCAAATGGGGAGACTATTCATAAAGGCTGTAGATGTAGCAATGGCCCTTACGGAATGAACTTTGCGTTTTGCTTGTAGGGATAAGCCCTTTTTTGCATATACAAAAGAAATACAATCTGATAACCATCTTGAAAGTGTTACTTTAGAAACATCTCTGCCTAATTTAGCTCTAAAAAAGGCAATGAACAATTAGTCCAGTTTCCAGAAAGTGTTTTGTCCTGTGAAGGTTGAATCTAAGTCGGCAATGGACATCCGACATGTGTAGAATGCACTCCCTTTTGTTTGAAAATCTGGAAAAACACTGACGGGGCATTTGACTAGTTTAAGTTTGTCTCAGATGCCACCTTAGGTTGGAAAGATGGGTTAGTTCTAAAGGAAACTCTGTCTTTGTGAAAAATTATTTGGGGATTTGCAGGAAAGGGCTTATAAATTTGAAATTCTTCTGGATGATGTAACAGCCATAACAAAAACGGTCTCCCAAGCGAGAAACTTCAAGTCTACCGCTGCAGCTGGTTCAAAAGGGGACAGAGTTAAAGCTTGCAGTAAAATATTGATATCCCATGGAGGTAATGGGTCTCTAACTGGAAGACAGGGAAGGAATTTACTCTCAAAAAAGGCTTTTGAAATTTTTAGAAATGTTATGGTGGTGTCATTCTGACGTATATGAAACTTAGGATCTGCAGCCATTTGCACCTTAATAGTGAAGAAACCAGAGCTGCAATGGAAAAAGTTTGGACAGAAATTCAAACACAGAATGAATGCGGGCTGAAAAAGGGTCTATGTTTTTCAACATAGGGCAAGAGGAAGATCTTTTCCATTTACTGTCATAAACCTTTTTTGTGGACTGTGTTTGAGAAGGTGAACAACTGAAGGTGGGAGCCTGGCATTTCTGGCCACATTCAATACTGGAGGAACCAAGTGGTTAGCTTTATGGACTTTCAGCCCTGAAGAGCCAATGTGACTGGGTGAGTCAAACGATTTGGATATTTTAAACAAGAAACATTTTTATTAAATTATCACTTATGACACAGGCAATCGGACATTTACATAAATGAAAACAAACCATAATGACGCAATCCGAGTTGCAAGCATTTTACATCACAAACCATACTGACATCATTCTAGTTGCAAACATTACAAATCACTTACAATCTGCCCAATCATTGTCAGTCAAACATTACATAACTCATTCAAGTCCTGCCCACTTTTAAACCTTTTCCCTCCCCTGTATACATTGTTGCCACAATTTCCCAATTTTTTCCTACGTAATTTGTACATACCCTTTTCTAAAGATCCCATTTCCAGTTGTTTTATCTCTGTTACTATATTCACTACTTCTAATACAGTTGCTTTAGACTTTGATTTCCATTTTCTAGTAATTGCTTTTTTAGCAGCCATGATAATTAGACTCAGAAAAGTCTTGCTATGTCTAGGCAATTCCGATTCTGTATCATAGCTCAGAAAAATCATTTCCCTAGTTACATCAATTTGCTCATCCAGCATCTCAGACAGAGTAGTCTGCAGGGAATCTTTAAAGCCTGCCAACTTGTTATACTCTCAGAAAATATGTTCCCAATCATCTCCAACATTTGCGGTCTACCCGAGGAAAAATTCTCTGGAGTCTACTTGGGGTAAAAAAAAAATATTTATGTAAACATTTTCAAGTAAAAATCCTAAATCTCCTAGACTTTATTCCGTATTTGGGAGACATACATATATCCCTCCATCGTTTCTTTGTGAATTGCTTATCCAGTCTCTCTTCTCAATCTTTTCGAACTTCCTCTGATTGATTCTTTTAGTTAACACACAATATTTTATATGTTCCATTAATTATTCCTTTTTTTTTAACTTTAGCTTTGGTTCTAGACTCTACTGAAAGATCTACCAGTGCTGATTTTTCATTTAGGAGCCCCCAATTTCTTCCTCTTTGCCTGTACTCTGATATCACTCCTTGATAGGGAAGGCAATCTCTAACCTGCATTCCAAATAAATTCTTGGCATCTTCCCATTCTATTTTTCCCTCTCTAGTTATTTGCTCCCAGTACTTTGGTTCCTTTGTCAGCTTCCTACAACAAATCCCAGCCCCCTATTGCCAACTGTCTGTATCCCTAAATGCAGTCATCTCTATTCACAGAATATATGATTATTATTATTCTCCTTAAAGGACTGCATCAAAAATCCCATCTCTGTTTCCTGAGCGACCCCCCCCCCCCCGGTTTCATCATCCCTTTCAAATCTGAATTACAGTTTTCTGCTTGTGCTATGTATAAGTAGCCTTAAATGTGTTGCTATGAAATACCATTCCATGTCAAAGTCATTATATATGATTTCATATATGTATTTCATAAATGTAGGTATTTCTTTAAATGAAGAATTGTTAATTATTGTACTTAAATCTTGCGAATATGACAGAATATTCTGTAAAGTTAGCCAGTCCTGTTGTGGAATTTTGTATGTTGTTTTTATTACTTGCATATCTAAAACTTTTAGTTCTTTGATACATTGGAGCCAGCAAACAAATCCTTTCTCTTCCTAGGAATTAATAATATCTCTATATATTTCATGTGGAAAGTTCTTTGTGACTATAAATGGTGTTAAAAGATCAAACCAGATTTTTAAATCTATATTTGCATTAATAATGTACCTAAATGAGTCCATGTAATAATTAATCATGCACGTTTTAGTGGGTTTAGTTATGTTACATTGCATATTAATACATATGTGCCAGGGAAAATTGTTTTTATCTGTTGTTTGAAATTTTTTTTGTAAATCAAATTCATTTATTGATATTACAGTTAGCAATTCTTTCCAATTTGCAGAGTAATTTGGACCTATCCAGTCTGAGATTGTTTTAGATATTGATGCTGTTATATACGTTTCTATATCAGGAAAGTCTAGTCCTCCCTGTTTCCATGGTCTGATATGATGTATTAAAGCTATTCTGTATCTTTTGGGAAGCCATAAACATTTTATTAGGCATGAATTTATTTCTTTAAGTATATTCCTTTCTGGTAACAGTTGTATTGCCAGGGCTATATATAGGATCTTGGGCAGTAAAACCATTTTTAACTGTAGTCTATCTTCAAATGTTAATACAATTTTGTTACATTTTTCCACAGAGATTTTAATTGTATTGATATTATTGTAGTTTTTTGAGACTAATTCATTATCCTTGCATAACTCAATTCCTAGATATTTTAAGGTAGATTCTTGTTTCCCTATGATGTGATTCCCCCTCAGTCTGCAGTTCTTTTTTTTAATTTAAAAATAAAAAAAATATTTTGATTTATTCAAATGGAGTCCTGAAGTCATGTGAAATTTGTCAATTAATATATCTAATTCTTCTGTCTCTTTTGTATTAGATAATGTTAGTAATATGTCATCAGCAAATAGCATTATTTTAGAATTGTATTGTTCATAAACATCTATTCCTTTGATTTTTATATTGTTACAAATTAAATCAGCCAGTATTTCAATATCCAGAGCAAACAGAACTGGTGACATGGGACATCCTTGTTTAATGCCTTTTGTTATATGTATAGATTTCAGAGGAAAAAGGACCTAACTTTACATACGCTAAATTATTTGTATATATATTCTTTAGGAGATGAAGAAAGGATGCAGGAAATTCAAATAGCATTAGGCTTTTGAATAAAGAGTCCCAATTTAGGGAATCAAAGGCTTTCTCTATATCTAAGCCAATTATGAGTGTTTATTTTCTTTATTAACCATCTAGAAGAGAAATTATCCTTTTAATATTGTCGTGTGTGTGTCTATGATATATAAATCCAGTTTGATCATTTATTGTTTTGGATATTGGTATTTTCATTTTGTTAGTTAATATTGTCATAAATATAGTCATTATTTAATAATGATATATGTCTATATGGGTCTATATTAGAACACCGAACATTCAAAATGTCGAGTGTACTAATATTGAACCCTAGCAATCAAAAAAAAAAAAAAAAAATCGAACATTCGGAACAAATTTTTTCCTAGGGAAAAAAATTGCTGTTCCAAAACACATACACAAGCACACCAAACAAACAGCAATCCACACACATACACCTAAACTAGTACACCTAACCCTACACTAAACTACAGATACACCACTAACTATCCACTTACCTTAACCCAAACCTTAACCCTAAGGTCCGTCGCTATCACACGGTCACCTCACCCGCTCCCTAACCCCAACTCACCTAACCTGCCCTAACCCACATGTCCACAGAATCACACACTTCCCTGACCCGCGCCCTAACCCTAACTCACCTAACCCGCCCTAACCCACACGTCCACACAATCGCACACTTACCTGAACCCGACCTGTAACTTTCTACCAGAGCGCTGAAACTACCGAAGCAACAGAAACGAACAACCAAATTCTTTCCATAGGAAAGAATTTGGTTTCCTGTTACTTCGATATTTTCAGCGCTCGCTGAAAATGGGTTGATATTAGAACACCCGACATTTCAAATCTTCGGTGTTCTAATATAGACCCGTCTATATGAGGTACAGAGGTTTGGGGTTTGGGGATTTGTTTTCCTTTAGGATTGGTGTGATTAAGGATCATCTCCAAGAGGGTGGTATTAAAGCTTGCAACTGAATTTCTACTAGGGTTTTATGGAAGAGGGATAGTATCTTTGAAGGAAAACATTTATATATTTCCATAATTATGCCATCTATACCTGGAGCTTTATTATTTTTACCCTTTTTTATTGTATCTGCAATTTCTTTGTAGGATATGGGTGCTTGCAGATCTAGTTTCATTTTTTCTGGTATTTTTTTTATATTAGAACATTTTTCATCTAGATTTAACTGATTGATGTATATATTTATTTTTGGAAATGTTCCACATAGTGATTTCTATAGGCATCAAGAATGTCACCTACATCTGAGACATTTTTCCCTTTCTTTTCAAGGAAGCTACTTTTAATGTTATTAGCTTTTTATTGTATTTTGATTCTTGTGGATAAACTATGTAGATATTTGGGAGAAGTGGCCAATGTATTAATTTTTAGTTTTTCTAAAGCTAAACTAGTTTTAAGCGTTAGAATTTTGTTGTATTTATTGTTTAATACTTCTTTCTTTTTCATCTACAGATGACTTTGATTTTTTTTCAGCTTTTACTAACAAAAGTTTGGATTGTAGATTTAATAATTTAGAATACCATTCCTGATTTCTTTTTTATACCAAGTTAGGATTTTACCATATATGTAACCTTTTAATGAGTCCCATATCATTATTTTATCTCTGTGGTATAAATATCCAAGAACTGTAATTCAGATTATAGCCAGAGTCTGAACTCTTTAATTTTAGTTACATATGCTGGAATTCTGGAGTTAAAGATCAATGGTTTGTACCCATTTTGAAGTTTTATATCAATGAACTGTGGTCTAAAAAGGGGCAGGGAGTGATTGAGAAATTAATGATTTTAGTGTGCAAGTCATGGGCAGCAAATATTTTATCTATTCTAGTTTGGGTACCAAATCTGTGATCCTGATGGGAAAACAACGATTTATCTTCTTTAAATCTACAAAGTGAAATGATTCTACCCACTTGTTTAAAGCTTTTGATACAGCAGACATATGCAGCTGTGTTTTATTTGCAGTTTCAGAAATATCAAATATACAGTTAAAATGTCTTCCTAATATTAAATTTCCTTTATAATTACTGGAAATGAAATCCAATTTTTTTTAACAGTTCCTGTTCCAATGCCTGAGAACCAGTATAGATTGGCTAGGATTCATATTCTGTTGTTATATTTAACTATTACTAATGCCATAAGGCCTTCTTTATCTTCATACTTATAAATGATTTCTGGGTTAATCACATTTTTCCATAAAACTGTTACCCCCTTTTGTCTTTGTCTTGTAAGTGGATTGCGCCAGTATCGTATATTCCTTAGGATTCCATTTGTAATTGTCATTTGTTTTGAAATGAGTTTCTTGAAGGAAGACAATTTGTGCTTTGTTCAGTTTTAAATATTTCAGTAGATCTGATTTTTTGTTAGGATTGTTTCAGCCATTGGTATTTAAAGAAAATAAAGTTAAATCCATCTTAGGTTGTTTAGACTATATTTTTTGTTTTACTGTGACTATTTCCTCTGATAACTATAAAGTATATGTTTGAGCTTTTAAAGGAAATTATCAGTTTTATACTTTGAGTGTTTGCTAATAAAGTAATGTTTTGGTCAGGCATACTAAAATTGTTTTTGTGAAATAAATTTAAATTAATACATTTTAACAAAACTAAGATCCACACTAGCCATGGAATGAAAATCATTCCTAATCTGATGGATAAAACTAAGTCCATCAAATTATCAATCATAACTTGACAATTCAGAAAATCTGAGCTCCATAAATTGAATTATCATATGGACAATATTTGTAACAGGAATATTTATATTATTTTGAACATATATAGTACTAGTGTAGATTAGACAAAATTCTAATACAATATAAATGTCTACTTATTGTACAAGCAATTAATATTTACATGAAAGATAGATGACAAGCAATTCAATCATAGTAAAGTAGGATGTATCATATATAAAAAGTACAGTTGTGTACACTTACCATAAATGTAGATGTTCGAGTGTATTCACTGTTACAGTCATTACATTTGGGTAATCTGCTGGCAGGTTGCCCTCAGTCGGCCTGAAGTCCAAAGTCTTGGGTCCTGCGTCAGTTGCTGTCTTCTCTTCCATGATGTCAGGTCATCAGGGGTATAAAACATGCAGCCGATGCCATTTTCTTTAGTTTTTCTTGCCCCCGATAAGGTAGCAATATTATATATATATATATATATATATATATATATATATATATATACACACACACACACACACACACACACACACACACACACACACACACACACATGCATCAATATAAACTTTACCTTCATCTACAAGCAAATACACAACATAGGTTGCAGAAGATGGAGAAGGAAAGATAAAGTGTAGTATGACAGGGGGATGGTGGGTGGGTAACCTGGACTGCAACAGTGAATACACTCGAACATCTACATTTATGGTAAGTGTACACGACTGTACTATGTTCTTCATGTTTCACTGTTGCAGTCATTACATTTGGGTAGAATTCCAAAGCTATGGTTGGAAGTCTGGAGCTAAACAGCATTAGGTGTGGCTATAAGGCCCTGCAGCACTGCAGTGGCAAAGCCTGCCCTGGACTTAGAGTAGAGAGGCAAATGGTAATGCTTTGTAAAGGTGTGAACAGAACTCCAAGTAGCAGCCTCTAGAATGTCTTTGGTTGGTACTCCTCTGAGAAAGGCTGCTGAAGTAGCTGCAGCTCTGGTGGAATGAGACCTAATGCCCTTGGACACAGGTTTACCATGGTGTAAGCAGCAGAAATGGATGCAGTGGCTTATCCACTTTGAAATTGTCTGCTTTGAGATAGCCTTTCCTTCTGACTTTGCAGCATATGACACTAGTAATTGCTCAGTTTTTTTTAGAGCTTTAGTCCTGCTCAAGTAGAATCTTAGCTGTCTGTGTATGTCTAAGGAAAGCAGAATACTCTCCCCTTAGTTCTGCGAGTTTGGATAAAAAGTTGGCAGATGAATTGTTTGGTTAAGAGCCATACTGGAAACCACCTTAGGCATAAAAGTAGGATTTGCCCTCAGAGACACCCTGTCTGGGTAAAATATGATAAAAGGCTCTACAGTCATGAGGGCCTGTAGCTCTGAAACTCTTCTTGCTGAAGTAATTGCTAGTAGCAGAGCTGTCTTCCATGATAAGAACTTTATATCTGTGGTAGCGGCTGATTCAAATGGAGGTAGGGTGAGCTTTTCCAACACATAATTGAGGTCCCATGCAGGTAATGGTGATGATCTAAAAGGCCTTAGATTTTTGGCTCCTCTAAGATACTGCTTTAGTAAAGGATGAGAAAAGATTGGTGGTTCTGTATTGTAATGAGCCGAAATGGCAGAGGTATGGATTTTGACTGATGAGAAAGATAGGCCTTTGTCAAGCATCTCAGTTAAGTATTGTAAAATCTGAGGAATATGTGGTTCTGCTGTATCAGTTCCTTGTGCCTGATTCCAAGCACAGAATCTCTTCCATTTGTCAGCATAAGATTTTCTAGTACTAGGCCTTCTGGCTTCCAAAATGACATCCATCACAGCTTTATTGCGAGGTGTCGTCCGTATGATTACATGATTAGCCATGTTGCCAGGTTCAGAGTCTGTAGTTGATTGTGCAGGATCTGATTGTTTTGCTGGGACAGTAGTGGTGGCCTTTGAGGCAAGGTCCACGCTGGGTATTGAGACAAGTTCCTTAGGATTGGGTACCAGTATTGGCGGGGCCAGTCCGGGGCAATTAATATCATCTTTGGCTTCTCTTGTCTGACTTTTAGGAGGGCCTTGGGTAGAAGAGGCAGAGGAGGAAAGGCGTAAACTGACAGTTTTTTCCAACTGAAGGATAGGGCGCGTCCACTTTCCATGCTTGTCTGTGATAAGTCCTTGCACAGAATCTTTTCAATTGATAATTTTAAAGAGAGGCAAATAGATCTAAGTCTGGGCTCCCCCATTTCTCTGTTATCATGCTGAATACTTGTGGATTTAGTTTCCACTCGTGAGGATCCATAAGGTTTCTACTTCATCTGCCAGAGTGTTCTGTTTTCCTGGCTGGAATTGAGCTTGAAGATTTATTTGGTAGGTCAAAGCTGTGTCCCACAGTGCCATGGCTAATCTGCAAAGGGGGTATGAGTGTGTGCCCACTTGCTTGTTTATATACCACATGATTGTGGTGTTGTCAGTCTTTATCAGTAGTTGTCCTGGATGAAGTAAGTCCTTGAAGGTTGTTAGGGCATTTTGAACAGCTAGCATCTCTTTCTGGTTGATATGTAGATGCATTTGATTTGGTGCCCATATGCCCTGAATGCATCTTCCTGCCATGTGGGCCCCCTAGGCATAAACTGATGCATCTGTTGTTAAGGTTTGGCTGGCAGGGGGTAGAGTGAAGGGCCGTCCCATGTTTTGGTGACAGGCCTTTGCCCACCATAGAAATTCCTGTTGCAGGCAGGGGATGAGAGGAATCATTGTCTCCAGACTGTGTGAATGTTGACTCCATAAACTTTTTAGGTACCACTGAAGTTTCCTCATATGCAGTCTTGCATATGGAATTAGTAGGATGCCATGAAGCCCAGAGCCTGCAGAATTTGTCTTGCAGAAGACTGGGTTTTTGTTGCCATCAGTTTGAAGTAAGTAGTCAGTTGCCTTTGTTTGGCGTGAAGTAAGCCATCTGGGCAGTTGTATGCAAGCTTGCACCCAGGAATGTTATTTTTTGAGAGGGTACCAGTTGTGATTTCTTTTAGTTTACTGTGTACCCTAGGCATGCTAGAAGCCTTTTCACAAATGCCAGGTGTCATAGAAGAGTGTCCTTGTTCTCTGCTTCAAGTGAGACAGTCGTCCAAGTAAGGATATATTTGAATGCTTCTTTGTCTGCAAAATGCAATTACTGGTGCCAGGCACTTTGTAAAGACCCTGGGCAGAGTAGATAAGTCAAAGGGCAGTGCAGAGAATTGGTAATGCATTAAGCCAACCTTGAATCTGAGGTATCTTCTGCACGACTGTCTTATTGGGCCATGCAGGTATGCCTCTTAAGGCTAAAGTCACCAGCCAAGTATTCTTGCCCAGCATGGGCAGAAGCTGTTGCAAAGTGAGCATTTTGAATTTTGGAATGTCCAGGTATGTGTTCAAAATCGATAAATCCAGTACTGGCCGCCAGGCCTTGTCCTTTCTGGGTACCAAGAAAAGTCTTGAGTAAAAACCTTGTCCTTTTTCCTGTTCTGGTACTGTCTGAATGGCCCCCATATCCATGAGGGATGTAACCTGTTTCTGAGCCACTGCCCATTGTTTTTTTTGGCAGGTCTGGCCAACCATTTGTCATTGGCATCGTGTGGAAATGGAATCGGTATCCCTGTGATACGATGTTCAGTACCCACTTGTCCTGCGTTATTAACTGCCAATTCTGAGCAAAAAGTGCTAATTTTCCCCCTATGGGTACTGCCAAAAGATAAGTGCTTGGTGTAGGCAGAGGGAAGTCATTGGGATTGCTTTCTGTAGGTTTGCACTTTATCTCCTCAAGATTTGGAGGTGGATGCGCCCCATTGCTTTGACCTGTATGAGTCTTAAGCCTGGTACCTGGAACCCTTAGGGCGCCTGGACTTGCCCCTTTGAGCTCTGTCTGACACAGGAAAGGACCAATTTTTTGTAGGCCGGTGTCTACTGAGTCTACGTGGCTGCACTTGTAAGAAATCTTTAACAGTTTGCAAAGACTTAGCTTTGTCTTCCATTTTCTTTAAAACCTCTTCTGCCTTAATACCAAAGAGAATCATGCTGTAAAGGTGCATCTAGCAATTTAGCTTTAACGTGATCAGGCAAATTTTGTTCCTTTAACCAGGCATGCCTCCTAATCACAGATCCAGTAACTGCGGCCCTGCAGGAGGCCTCTAAAGAATCAAAACCACATTGCAAAGTATGCTTTCCAACTTATTCAACTGCATGGAATAATTCCTGCAATTCCTTATTTTCTGCACATTCTGAAATCAACATCATTTTCTCATCACACTCTTAACTAACCTAAAATCCTCTGCTAAAACAATACTCTCTTCCTGCTACAACAAAATCGCTAAATTCACCTCTGGCCTTAGATCCTCCTCCCATCACTGTACTGCCCTCCACAAACTAAATTGGCTAGAGCTCCCTAACTACCTTACTTACGCTCAACTTACTCATGCTCACAAACTCATTTTCAAGCCCTCACTCTGCCCCTCAATCTCCTCAGCCTTCACCATCCACCACCCAAACAGACCCCTCAGAACCAACACTCAGAACCTAGTTGAACTCCACAAACCAGCCCGTCCAGCAGGCAAACTCTTACTTTCCTTTTCCCTGGCCCGCCTCTGGAACTCACTCCCATCTCATATCCGCAATACCAGCAGCCTTCCAATCTTTAAATCTCTCCTCCATTCACACCTATCTTCTCTCTGAGAATGCTCCTGTACCCATCCTGCATAATACCTCTAGCTACTACTCACCCCCTACTCCCCAACTCTTCCCTCCTATGGGAACATTCATATTGTAGTTACCACTTATGTAAATAATCTCTGTGCATACCTACTAGCTAAAATCTTACCTAACACTTTTTCTATTTGCTTGTGTACATAGATAACTAAAAATTTGTCAACTTATATGTATTATTGCATAAGCTTTTCTGTCTTGCTTTTCATGTTGCATTAATATTATCTTGTGCTTATATGTACTACTTCTGACACTTAACAAAATGCTATGTTACATTTATACCACTGTATTCTATTTTATTCTTAATTGCATATTTGACATTGTATCTGTGGAGTTTTCTTCCCAGGACTCCATTGAAAATGGGCTCATTCGGCCCAATGGATTATCCTGGCAAACAAACTTCAAATAAATAAATAAATAAATTCTGTTTCAGCAATCCAATAACATGTTGTTGGTACTTACGCATATGAAATTGACAGTTTAAGGCCTTGATTGCCAAGGTTGCAGATGTATAAACCTTTTCTCCCCATCTGTCCAGTGCCCTTGAATCTCTGTTGGAGGGGGTAGGGTTTTTTTGCTGTTGAGGCCTTAACCCCCTTTGGACCCTGTGAAATAGTTTCAGGATCAGCAGCAGGGTTTCTAAATAAAAATTTAAGAGAGTCAGGGACCCTGTACTACCTGTCAGGCTTACTGGGAGCCGAAGGTAAAGAGTCAGGGGTCAGGATTGACTCTGAAAAAACATCATCCACAATGTCTAA
Source organism: Protopterus annectens (assembly GCF_019279795.1). Taxonomy (NCBI): domain Eukaryota; kingdom Metazoa; phylum Chordata; order Ceratodontiformes; family Protopteridae; genus Protopterus; species Protopterus annectens. The sequence continues at coordinate 469,286,930 of NC_056729.1, forward strand.
CACAGAGGGAATGGCTAAAGGCTTGTGCTGAGGGAGGAGGAGGAAATCCCTGAGCCTCTTTTTTGATTCTGAGAAGTCTTGACTCTCCCAGTGAAAATGTTCCCTCAAAGTATGCAAGGTTTCTCCAAATGAATAATCTTCAGAAGGAGATGCAGATGGAATAGACTCCTCAGCATCAGAATCCTCATAGGGAGGTAAAGATAATTCCTGATCAGAACAGGAATCAGAAGAAATAGAAACCTGATCTGAAGATTCATAGTCAGTGTCTTGCCTATGCCTCTTATCTGGAGGGGGATGGGTACCCCTGATCAAGGTAATAAGGTCTTCAGCCATTTTGATCATCTGTTTTTTTAGGCATAGAGGCCTGTGCACGTGGCTCAGGCGTCAGTTTCTAAGTTTTAGAAGGGGTCTTTGGCTTTGGTTTTGCAGCTTTCGTCGGTTTGATATAAAAATGCTGAGGCCTGAATACACCCTCAGAAGCTGGTGCCTGCTCAGCGGCTCTGGACCCATCCGAGGGAGATGCATCCGTCGGTCCAATACCTTGAGCATCTTATGGCATGCCAGACTCCACATGGGTGTCGGTAGAGGCCTGCGACTCGAAGGTAGTGGGTATAAGGGGCTGCAAAAGCGCCTCACTGAGTACCAGCAAACCGGCGACTGGCTTAGGAGAAGCTTCGTCATCGGTTTTGGATCTCGACTGCCTTTCTCTCCTTTTCTTTGTGTTTTTTATGTACTCCGGTAGTCGGATTGCTATTCGACGACATCTCTGGGTAGTTAAATCCGTTTCCAAAATACTTAGATGTAAAAATATACCGACGCTTAACAGTGCATTGGTTAAATCTAGCACAAAACCGACAGACAGGCACTTTGTGATCAGGGTCTAGGCAAGGAATACAGTATAAATGGAAATCCTTACGAGGTATTTGCTTTCCACAAGTAATACAATTATTAACTTTTTCTGACATCGGTAAAAAGCAAAAAAAAGTTTCCCCAATGGGGTACTTAGTTTTATTGAAGACTTCAGTTCTGAAGCTCAAACGCGAATATTTCAGTAGTCGGCCGACTGGCACTTGCGAAATGCTTCTGCTTCGGGCACCGCGCGGCAAGAAAGACTAAAGAAAATGGCGTCGGCTGCAAGTTTTATACCACTGATGACCTGACGTCATGGAAGAGAAGACAGCAACCGACGCAGGACCCAAGACTTTGGAATTCAGGCCGACTGAGGGCAACCTGCCAGCAGATTACCCAAATGTAATGACTGCAACAGTGAAACATGAAGAACATCCTCAGTGGTTGTAACTTTTCTTGATGTCCATACTTCTTTGCTTTATACAGATTTTCATAGAATTTCCAAAATATTTTTCATACCTCTACAGGACCTCGTTACCTTCCTTGTTATAGCCTTCCTAAGATTGGTGGCAGCCCTTTCTACTTTCTATTGCCCAAGTTGTTGTGCTAAAAGCTTTTGTGCTCTAGAGTTATTACCAAAAAAAACGTTGCTTAACAGCAATTTTTCTAAACTCATGCATATCGATGTAATCCCTTATTTTCTGTTTAGCTTACTGCAGTTGCCCCTCTTCTTGTTCTGTGAGATTCCCCCTATTCTGCAATTCTTTGACATTTGTCAGTCCCTCTAAATAATTTTTACTTGTTAACCATATCACCCTTTCTTTTATTTCCACCCTATTTAAACTCAACTTTAAATGCATCCCATTCCCTATTTACATTTTTCAGAAGAAATTTATATCTTCTCTAATAGATCCTGAATAATTTCCACTACCAATTCATTAAATTCCTCCCTTTTCAACAGATAGGTGGGAAAGTGCCAGTGTCTCATTTTTTTTTACTATGATCTGAAATAGTTATTGGATGCATATCAACACCTTCAATTAAATGCACATGTCCCGCTGAAATGTAAATTCTGTCTAGTCTAGCCCAGTTTTTGTATCTTGGGGAATAATACGTAAATTCACTCTGAACTCCTAGTACTGAATTCACATCTTCCATGCCAAATATTAATTTCTTCAAAAGTCTGCCCTCCTTTGTTATACTTTCCCTTCCTGGGCTCCCCAGACACATCTTCACTGCTGCAAATCAAATTCCAGTCCCTACCTACAACTAATATTCCTTGCTAAAAGCTGAATATTTCTTCAAGAATTTTCTTTAGCTCCACTACAGCAGTTTGAGGTGGAATACAAATATATGCCAATGTAATATTCCTCTACTGCCAGGAGTCCCTTAGCACTAAAAATCTACCATTATCGTTTTTTATCATCTTCTATCACTATTGGACCTTCTCTTGCAATTAATATAACTACTACTCTTTTTCTTTGCCCCAGGTATTCCGCAGAATAACCATCCTGAAAATCTTTATCAAATTCACTTATTCAATTCTTTCCAAGTGTGTCTCCTGTAGCATAGCTATTTGCACTCTACATTTTTAATATAGTTCACTACTTTTTGTTTTTTGCATTTATATGTGAGATCATTGACATTTAAAGATGTTACAGAAAGCATTGTTGTATTAAAATGTTATTATTCTCACCTTTTATGTACAACACCCTTTTTGTTAAATGTCTAGTTCCTGAGTTCATGTTACATGCATACACTGTTTGGCAGGCTGAACTTTTACACAGTTGTTTCTTGTCATATCCATTTCATCACATCTTACCAAACTTTTTGTTTTATTGAAAGCCCTCAAACAGAAAAACACAACCCCAATACCCCCCAAAAAACATATTAACTTAAGACCAAACATATTAACTTAATACCAACACACAAAACTATGCACATCTTCAAATATTAAAATAAGAAAAAACTCTGTACCAGTAGTCCCAACCAAATCTTTAATCCAAAGTTTAGGCGCTTTTGTTCTTATACAACTAGAACCTCATCAGAAATAAAGTTATCTGTTTATTTCTTAGTTTAAAAAAAATTAAAGGTGTCAACACATATTAAGTATTAAAGAAACAGTCATCATAAAAAATATTAAAAACATCATGTTTAAATAATAAATGGTAAAACAATATGTTCAAAGTCAATACCAGCAACACAACATGTTAAATTTTAGCAGCTTTGATCTCTACTATTGGTTTGATGGAAACAATGTCAATGATATTGGGGTGCATGCTTTGAACAGCAGTTGCCAGTACAATGCCCCAATCACCAGCCCTGGCAGATTCAGTAACTTTCTCGAATGCGGAAAAAGCACACTTTTTAAAATCACTACACACTATTGAAATCCTATACAAGACACTGACAGTGTTAGCCTTAGAAACTGCATGTGTGTGCTGATAAATCCTGTTTTGGAGTGGGACACTAAGACCAAAGAGCGACGTACATCACCGCAGTATTGCAATTGTAACTCTCTGTAAGGGAAATTACTTTGGAAAAACTTGAGATGAGTAAATGGGTGCCCTGTAAAACATACCAACATCGCTTACAGGCACCACAACGCATCATTCCTGCAGTCATGTGGGAAGTATCAGATCCGTCACTTGTCTTTTCCAATATAACTTTCAAAATTTTTTATAATTTTTAAATACAACCCTTGGATGTTCTCCCAAAAGCTCAAACATCTCCAATGTTCTGAAAACATTCTCCAATGTGTGTCAATAACATTTTTGAGGGAAAGAATACTGCTGTTGTATAGAACAATGAAAACATTAGAAGAGTTGCTTGTCAGACTTCTAAGCTTTGTAACCAGCCCATTGGATGAACACAATATAGGACCATAATTAGAATGTCTTGTCACAGATGTCCATTGAGTCAAATTTGTCCATTGAGTCAAATCATCCAACAACGTGGTTGGGTATCTACTTTCAGTAAAATAGATACAAAGTTTGCCAACCCAGCATCATCCATCCTTTTCCACCAATTTTTAGTACACTCCAAGTTTCCCCAAAAGAGCAGCTGACCAGTGATGTAAACACAAATCCATGGGTGCAACTGCTCATTGTGTGTTAATGTCTTCCCTTCTCAATGCACGCTTACACACACACTTACTTGCGGATGACACATGTTGCTCTCCAGCCTCTACTTAGCAGCAGTCTGGAGTTCGTCACTGGCTGATCAAGCTAAACCCCACCTTCCAGCCAGTCCTCCATTTTCCCCGGATGCTAGTCAATTTTGGGCTGCCAACAATTGCCCTGCCACTGTGCCAATGGTCCAACTTTAAGGAAATTCATTTCTGCTACTTGCATCACTTATCTCATCCTGTAAGTACTGCCCAACCCTCAAGATCATAGACAAGGATGAGGAAGAAAGAATGACTGATAAAATATAAGAGTCATTCGATGATTCACCACTTGTATCCCCAACCAGACACTTATGCAACAGCTGCAGTACTTCTGTCACTGCACCAAAACACTGGTGGGATGGTCAATCTTCAAATCACCTTTACATGTGAAAACATCAGCAATGTGAATAATCATAATTGCAAAAGCAGCAAGAAGAGTTGAGGAGATGAAAGACTTAGAAGGTAGGACACTACTGCCATATGACTGGGAGGGAGACAGATTCTTACTGACTACAGCATTGCATAAGAATGCTACCACAAAAAAGTACAGTTGTGTACACTTACCATAAATTTTGATGTTCAAATGTATTCACTGTTGCAGTCATTACATTATATTTGGGTTATATGCTTGCAGGTAGCCCTCAGTCAGCCTGATTATCAAAGTCTTGGGTCCTGTGTCGGTTGCTGTCTCATCTTCCATGACGTCAGGTAGTCAGGGGTATAAAGCATGCAGCCAATGCCATTACATCAGTTTTTTTTGCCCCAGATGTCAGGTGCCCCCACAATGGGAAGCAATTATATATAAGGTTACACCTCCAACAAAAAAAACAAATACACCAGAAAGCTTTAAGCATAGTAAGCAAGAACAGAGGTATAAGTCAATAGAAGTCAGGGGGCTGGAGGGAGGGTAACCAGGACTGCAACAGTGAATACACTCGAACATCTACATTTGTGTACACAACTGTACTAATTTCTTCATGTTTCACTGTTGTAGTCATTACATTTGGGTAGATTCCCAAAGCTAAGGCAGGGAGAAGGCAATTAGACAGCATTAGGACCAGCTATAAGGCCCTGCAAGACTGCAGTGGCAAAACCAGCTCTGGATTTAGAAAAAAATTGGATATGTACAGAACTCTAGCAGCTTCTAGGATGTCCCTGGTAGGGACACATCTGAGAAAGGCTGTAGAGGTAGATGCAGCCCTGGTTGAATGTGGTCTTATCCCCTGTGGGGTAGATTTTCCATGACGCTTATAGCAGAAATGAATGCAATGGCCTATCCACTTAGAAATTGTTTGCTTGGAAATGGCCTTCCTCCTCTGCCCCTGCAGCAAATGCAACCAGCAGCTGTTCAGATTTCCTGAGAGGCTTAGTCCTGTTCAAGTAAAATCTAAGTTGTCTGTGCACGTCCAAGGAGTGCAGTATTCATTCCCCTTTGTTCTGTGGATTAGAAAAGAAGGTTGGCAAATGAATGGACTGATTAAGGGCCACACTGGATACAACTATGGGCATAAAGGACGGATTGGTCCTGAGGGATACCCTGTCCGCATGAAAGATGATGAAAGGCTCCACTGCCATGAGGGCCTGTAATTCAGACACCCTTCTTGCTGAAGTGATGGCTAGAAGGAAGGCTGTTTTCCAAGAAAGGAATTTCAACTCTGCATTTGCAGCTGGCTCAAAGGGAGGTAGAGTGAGCTTTTCCAATACAAAGTTAAGGTCCCAGGCTGGAGTAGGGGCTCTCCTGGGTGGTCTTACATATTTGGCCCCTCTGAGGAATTGCTTCAGCAGTGGATGAGAGAAGATGGGTGGCTCTGTATTATAATGAGCTGAAATGGCCGAGGCATGAATTTTGATGGAAGAAAAGGAAAGGCCCTTGTGAAGCATCTCAATTAAGTACTGAAGAATGTGCGGTATATTGGGCACAGTTGTATCCATCCCCTGTGTTTGGTTCCAGGAACAGAATCTTTTCCATTTTTCAGCATATGATTTTCTAGTACTAGGCCTCCTTGCCTCTAGAATGACATCCATCACTTGTTTACTGAGGGATGGTAACGGAGAGATCATGAAATTAGCCAGGTTGCAAGATTCAGGGTTTGAAGCTGTGGGTGCAGAATCTGGCCCTCCTGCTGGGACAACAGGGCAAGGGTCTGAGGCAGGTGCCATGGTTTCAGAAGTGACAAAGTGTGCAAGAGAGGGTACCAGTTTTGGTATGGCCAGTCTGGTGCAATAAGTATTGTCCTTGGTTTGTCCTGTTTGATCTTTAGTAGCACTTTGGAGAGGAGAGGCAGAGGGGGAAAGGTATAAACTAATAGGTTTTTCCATGTGAATGTAAGGGCATCCACTTTCCAAGCTTGTCTGTGGGGAGTCCTTGTGCAGAAATTGTACAACTGGTAGTTCTGAGGGGAGGCAAACAGGTCTATCTCTGGGCTCCCCATTTGTTTCTCAAAATGTTGAATATCTTTGGATCCAGTTTCCACTCGAGTGGTTCCATGAGATTTCTGCCTAGGTCATCTGCCAGTGTATTTAGCTTGCCTGGCAGAAATTGAGCTTGTAGGTGCACTTGGTAGCTCAAGGCTGTGTTCCACAGAGCCATGGCTAGTCTGCAAAGAGGGTATGAGTGGGTTCCCCCCTGCTTGTTTATCTACCACATAACAGTGGTGTTGTCAGTCTTTACCAATAATTTTCCAGGAAGAATGTGGTCCTTGAAGGCTGTCAGAGCATTCTGAACAGCTAACATTTCTTTTTGATTGATATGCATGTGCATTTGCCTCTGGTTCCATTTGCCCTGAATGCACTGCCCTGCCAAGTGAGCCCCCCATGCATAGTCTGATGTGTCGGTTGTTAGGGTTATGGCGGCAGGGGGTAGAGTGAATGGCAGCCCCTTGTTTTGATTGCAGGCCTCTGCCCACCAAAGGAACTCTATCTTTAGACAAGGTATGATAGGAATTATTGATTCTAGGTCCTGAGAATGTTGACACCAAAAGCTTTTTAGATACCATTGTAGTTTCCTCATATGCAGTCTTGCATATGGAATTAGTAGAATGCAAGAGGCCATGAACCCCAGGGCTTGCAGAATTTTCCTTGCAGACAGCTGGGTCTTTGTGGCCAGTTTTTTTTTTTTAAGTAGGCTGTCAAGTGAACTTGTTTCTCTGGCGTGAGGTAGGTCATCTGGGAAGTTGTATTGAAGCTTGCTCCCAGGAATACAATTTGTTGACAGGGTACTAGATGTGATTTATTTTCCTTTATGGTGTACCCCAGAAAAGTTAGTAATTTCTTTACAAATGCCAGATGGTTTAATAGTATGTCCTGGGTTTCTGCCTGAATTAGACAATCGTCCAGGTATGGGTATATTTGAATATTTCTTTGCCTGCAAAATGCAATGACTGGAGCTAGACACTTTGTGAATACCCTGGGCGCAGTAGATAAGCCAAAGGGCAGTGCAGAGAAAGTACATTTGTGTACACTTACCATAAATGTAGATGTTCGAGTGTATTCACTGTTGCAGTCATCGCATTTGGGTTATCTGCTTGCAGTAGCCCTCAGTCGGCCTGATTAACAAAGTCTTGGGTCCTACGTCGGTTGCTGTCTTCTTCCATGACGTCAGGTCTTCAGGGGTATAAAACATGCAGCCAATGTCATTACATCAGTTTTTCTTGCACCAGATGTCAGGTGCCCCCTAATGGGAAGCAATTAAGTCTATAAATATAACAGGTTATACCTCCAACAAAAAAGCAAATACACCAAAAAGCTTTTAAGCATTGAAAAGGAGAGAGGAGGTATAGCCAAAAGAACTCAGGGGGCTGAAGGGAGGGTAACCAGGACTGCAACAGTGAATACACTCGAACATCTACACAACTGTACTATGTCCTTCATGTTTCAGTGTTGCATTACATTTGGGTAAATTCCCAAAGCTAAGGATGGGAGGAGGAATTTAGATAGCATTAGGAGCAGCTATAAAGCCCTAAAAAAACTGCAGTGGCAAAGCCAGCTCTGGATTTAGAGAAAAATGGCAATGTTTGGTGAAAGTATGTAGAGACTTCCAGGTAGCAGCTTCTAGGATGTCCCTGGTAGGTTACCTTCTGAGAAAGGCTGTAGAGGTAGATGCAGCCCTGGTTGAGTGGGGTCTGATCCCCTGTGGGATAGGTTTTCCATGGTGCTTATAGCAGAAATGAACGCAATGGCCTATCCATTTGGAGATGGTTTGCTTTGAAATAGCCTTCCCCTCTGTCCCTGCAGCAAATACCACCAGCAGTTCAGATTTCCTTTGAGGTTTAGTCCTGTCCAAGTAGAATCTAAGTTGTCTGTGCACATCTAAGGAGTGCAGTATCCATTCTCCTTTTTTCTGTGGATTAGGAAAGAAGGATGGCAAATGAATGGACTGATTAAAAGGCCACACTGGATACCACCTTTGGCATGAAAGAGGGATTGGTCCTGAGGGACACCCTGTCCGCATGAAAGATGATGAAAGGCTCCATTGCCATAAGGGCCTGTAATTCAGATACATTTCTTGCTGAAGTGATTGCTAAAAGGAAAGCTGTTGCCCAAAAAAGGAATTTTAAATCTGCAGTAGCAGCTGGCTCAAAAGGAGGAAGGGTGAGATTCTGCAGTACAAATTTAAGGTCGTAGGCTGGAGTTACAGCTTTCCTGGGTTGGCGTAAAATTTTTGGCCCCTCTGAGGAGCTGCTTGAGCAGTGGATGAGAGAAGAGGAGAGGTTCTGTGTTATAATGAGCTGAAATGGCTGAGGCGTGAATTTTTATTGAGGAAAAAGACAGGCCCTTGTGAAGCATCTCAGTTAAGTCATGTAAAATCTGAGGTAAATTGGGCATTGCTGTGCTCATCCCTTCAGACTGGCTCCAGGCACAGAATCTTTTCCATATTTCAGCATAAGATTTTCTAGTACTAGGCCTCCTTGCCTCTAAAATGACACCCACCACTGGTTTACTGAGGGATGGTAAAGGAGAGATTAGGTAATTAGCTAGGCTGCTAGGTTCAGTGTTTGAAGCCGAGGATGCAGAATGCGGTTCTCCTGCTGATACAGCAGGGTAGGAGTCTAAGGCAGGTGCCATGGAGCCAACAGTGACACTGCGCCGGGGGGGGGGGTACCAGTGTTGGCGTGGACAGTCTGGTGCAATCAAAATCAACCTTGTTTTGTCTTGTCTGACCTTTAGTAGCACTTTGGAGATCAGAGGCAGAAAAGGAGGAGGAAAGGCATAAACTGATAGTGTTTTCCACCTGAAAGACAGAGCATCCACTTTCCAAGCTTGTCTGTTGGGTGTCCTTGAGCAAAATTTTTCCAATTGATAGTTCTGGGGGGAGGCAAACAGGTCTATATCTGGGCTCCCCCATTTGCTTGTCAACATGTTGAAAATCCTTGGTTCCAGTTTCCACTCGTGTGGATCCATGAGGTTTCTGCTTAGTCCGTCTGCCAGTGTATTTAGTTTTCCTGGCAGGAATTGAGCTTGTACATGCACTAGGTAGCTCAAGGCTGTGTTCCACAATGCCATGGCTAGTCTGCAGAGGGGGGTAAATGTGTACCCCCTGCTTATGTACCACATAACAGTGGTGTTGTCCATCTTTACCATTAATTGTCCAGGAAAATGTGGTCCTTCAAGGCTGTCAGAGCATTCTCTACAGCTAACACTTCTTTATGATTGATGTGAAGGTGCATTTGACTTGGGTTCCATTTGCCCTGAATGCCCTTCCCTGCCAGGTGCGCCCCCCATGCATAGTCTGATGCGTATGTTATTAGGGTTTGGGCGGCAGGGGGTAGTGTGAATGTTAGTCCTTTGTTTTGGTGGCAGACCTCTGCCCACCAAAGGAACTCTAGGCGTAGGCAAGGAATGATAGGAATCATTGCTTCTAGATCCTCAGAATGTTGACACCATAGGCTTTTTAGATACCATTGTAGTTTCCTCATATGCAGTCTTGCATATGGAATAAGAAGAATGCAGGAGGCCATGAACCCCAAGGCTTGTAGTATTTGCCTTGCAGATAGCAGGGTTTTTGTGGCCACTTGTTTGACGTAGGTTGTCAAATGAATTTGTTTCTCTGGTGTGAGGAAAGCCATCTGGGAAGTTGTAATTAAGCTTGCTCCCAGGAATATAATTTGTTGACAGGGTACCAGGTGTGATTTCTTTTCATTTATGGTGTACCGCAGACAAGTTAGCACCCTTTATACAAAAGCCAGATGATTCAAAAGTATGTCCTGGTTTTCTGCCTGAATTAGAGAATCGTCCAGGCATGGGTATATTTGAATAATTCTTTGCCTGCAAAATGCAATGACTGGAGCTAGGCACTTTGTGAATACCCTGGCAGTAGATAAGCCAAAGGACAGTGCAGAGAACTGATAGTGCGTGAAGCCTGGTTTGAAGCGTAGGTATCTTCTGCAAGATTCCCTGATTGGGATGTGCAGGTATGCTTCCTTTAAATCTAGTGTTGCCAACCAGGCATCTTTGCTTAGCATAGGAAGCAACTGGTGAAGAGTCAGCATCTTGAATTTTGGAATCACCAAAAGGTGTTTAGAGTAGACAGGTCCAGGATAGGACACCATGAATTGTCTTTTCTGGGTACCAGGAAAAATCTCGAGCAGAAACCTTGTCCCTTTTCCTCTTCTGGTACCAACTGAATAGCCCCTATGCTTAAGAGAGAGAGTACTTGCTTTTGGGCCTCTGCCCACTGCTTTGGAGTAGATCCACCCAACTGCTTGGAGTTGGCAACGTGTGGAAGTGAAACCTGTATCCTTGGGACCCTACATTTAAAACCCATTTGTCCTGGGTAATGAGTCCCCAGTTCTTTGCATGAAGTGCAATCCCCCCCCAAAGGGGCAGTCAAGTGAGAAGTGCTTGGAAGTTTTAAAAGAAGTCATTGAGACAGTTTACCATAGGGGGGAGTTTTATTACTCCCAGATTTGGAAGTGGAGGCCCCCCACTTCTTAGTCCTGTGCGTCCCCTGGGACTGAAGCCTGGGTGCTCTGCTGGATCTGGGTTTGGACTGAAAAGGTCTGGAAGAGGCAGGAAAAGACCAATTCTTAGAGGGCCAATGCCTACTAAATCTTAGAGGTTGTACTTGTAAAAAATCTTTAACAATTTGCATAGATTTTGCTTTTTCCTCCATCTTTTTAAGAACTTCTTCTGCTGTGTTGCCAAACAGGCGGTCCTGATTTAAGGGAGCACCCAGTAATTTCGCTTTAACATGATCTGGCAAGGATTGCTCCTTAAGCCAAGCATGCCTTCTAAATACAGACCCAGTTACCGCAGCCCTGCAAGATGCCTCTAGTGAATCAAAACCACATTGCAATGTATGTTTACCTACTTGTTCAGCAGAATGCATTAAATCCTGTACATCCTTATTTTCAGCACAATCAGGAATCATCATTTTCTGTTTAAGCAATCCAATAATATGCTGCTGATACTTTAACATATGAAACTGGCAATTCAAGGCCCTAATGGCCAAAGTTGCAGAAGTGTATACCTTCTAACCCCATCTACCTAGTGCCCCGGAGTCTCTATCAGAAGGGGTAGGATTTTTGGCAGGAGTAGCTTTAATGCCCTTGGGTCCCTGTGAAATGGTTTCAGGATCCACAGTAGGATTTTTGAAAAGGAATTTGTGAGAGTCAGGAACCCTGTAATATCTATCAGGTTTTCTGGAAGCAGGAGGTAAGAGAGTCAGGGGCCATGCTAGATTCCGAAAAGGCATCATCAACAATGTTCAGTACAGGAGGTGTAGCTAAAGGCCTGTGCTGCGGCGGGAGTAAGAAATCCCCAAGTCTCTTTTTATTATCAGAGAAATCCTGACTTTCCCAACAAAAATGCTCCCTGAGAGTATGCAAGGTTTCACTTTGTTTTGGTGGCAGGCCTCTGCCCACCAAGAGAACCCAAGGCGTGGGCAAGGAATGATAGGAATCATTGCTTCTAGATCCTCAGAATGTTGACACCATAGGCTTTTTAGATACCATTGTAGTTTCCTCATATGCAGTCTTGCATATGGAATAAGAAGAATGCAGGAGGCCATGAACCCCAAGGCTTGTAGTATTTGCCTTGCAGATAGCAGGGTTTTTGTGGCCACTTGTTTGACGTAGGTTGTCAAATGAATTTGTTTCTCTGGTGTGAGGAAAGCCATCTGGGAAGTTGTAATTAAGCTTGCTCCCAGGAATATAATTTGTTGACAGGGTACCAGGTGTGATTTCTTTTCATTTATGGTGTACCGCAGACAAGTTAGCACCCTTTATACAAAAGCCAGATGATTCAAAAGTATGTCCTGGTTTTCTGCCTGAATTAGAGAATCGTCCAGGCATGGGTATATTTGAATAATTCTTTGCCTGCAAAATGCAATGACTGGAGCTAGGCACTTTGTGAATACCCTGGGCGCAGTAGATAAGCCAAAGGACAGTGCAGAGAACTGATAGTGCGTGAAGCCTGGTTTGAAGCGTAGGTATCTTCTGCAAGATTCCCTGATTGGGATGTGCAGGTATGCTTCCTTTAAATCTAGTGTTGCCAACCAGGCATCTTTGCTTAGCATAGGAAGCAACTGGTGAAGAGTCAGCATCTTGAATTTTGGAATCCCCAAAAAGGTGTTTAGAGTAGACAGGTCCAGGATAGGACACCATGAATTGTCTTTTCTGGGTACCAGGAAAAATCTCGAGCAGAAACCTTGTCCCTTTTCCTCTTCTGGTACCAACTGAATAGCCCCTATGCTTAAGAGAGAGAGAGTACTAGCTTGTGGGCCTCTGCCCACTGCTTTGGAGGTAGATCCACCCAACTGCTTGGAGTTGGCAACGTGTGGAAGTGAAACCTGTATCCTTGGGACCCTACATTTAAAACCCATTTGTCCTGGGTAATGAGTCCCCAGTTCTTTGCATGAAGTGCAATCCCCCCCCCCCCCCCAAAGGGGCAGTCAATTGAGAAGTGCTTGGAAGTTTTAAAAAGAAGTCATTGAGACAGTTTACCATAGGGGGGAGTTTTATTACTCCCAGATTTGGAAGTGGAGGCCCCCCACTTCTTAGTCCTGTGCGTCCCCTGGGACTGAAGCCTGGGTGCTCTGCTGGATCTGGGTTTGGACTGAAAAGGTCTGGAAGAGGCAGGAAAAGACCAATTCTTAGAGGGCCAATGCCTACTAAATCTTAGAGGTTGTACTTGTAAAAAATCTTTAACAATTTGCATAGATTTTGCTTTTTCCTCCATCTTTTTAAGAACTTCTTCTGCTGTGTTGCCAAACAGGCGGTCCTGATTTAAGGGAGCACCCAGTAATTTCGCTTTAACATGATCTGGCAAGGATTGCTCCTTAAGCCAAGCATGCCTTCTAAATACAGACCCAGTTACCGCAGCCCTGCAAGATGCCTCTAGTGAATCAAAACCACATTGCAATGTATGTTTACCTACTTGTTCAGCAGAATGCATTAAATCCTGTACATCCTTATTTTCAGCACAATCAGGAATCATCATTTTCTGTTTAAGCAATCCAATAATATGCTGCTGATACTTTAACATATGAAACTGGCAATTCAAGGCCCTAATGGCCAAAGTTGCAGAAGTGTATACCTTCTAACCCCATCTATCTAGTGCCCCGGAGTCTCTATCAGAAGGGGTAGGATTTTTGGCAGGAGTAGCTTTAATGCCCTTGGGTCCCTGTGAAATGGTTTCAGGATCCACAGTAGGATTTTTGAAAAGGAATTTGTGAGAGTCAGGAACCCTGTAATATCTATCAGGTTTTCTGGAAGCAGGAGGTAAAAGAGGCAGGGGCCATGCTAGATTCCGAAAAGGCATCATCAACAATGTTCAGTACAGGAGGTGTAGCTAAAGGCCTGTGCTGCGGCGGGAGTAAGAAATCCCCAAGTCTCTTTTTATTATCAGAGAAATCCTGACTTTCCCAACAAAAATGCTCCCTGAGAGTATGCAAGGTTTCACCAAAAGAGAAATCCTCTGGGGTGGAAGCAGAGGGAATAGAGTCCTCAGCATCAGAGTCCTCATAGGTAGATGAGGGTAAATCCTGGTCAACAGAGGTAACAGAAATTTCAGAATCCTGGTCAGATGTCCGTGCTGTTATTTCCGATACTGCGAAGTTTTAGTTTACTTTGTTGTGTGGCGGCTGGTTTCAGAAGTATCATAAGCAAGCGCAGTCTTAGGTCTCTTAGAGGGGGAGGGTTGGCTTCCCCTGATTAAAGTAATAAGGTCTTTAGCCATTCTTATCATTTGTTTTTTAGGCATAGAGGCCTGACCATGCGGTCTGGGTGTCAGTTTTCTAGGCATGATTCGAGTTTTAGGCCTTGAAGAAGAAGATGGAGTCTGTTTAATATGCAAGTCAGTAGGCCTGAATACACCCTCAGAAGCTGGTGCCTGCATAGCGGCTCTGGACTCCATCCAAGGTAGAGACATCCACACACAGTTGAAGCATCTCGCGGCATACTGGACTCCGAATGGGTCTCAGTAGAGGCCTGCGAATCTGAAGTAGCGGGTGTCAGGGGCTGCAAAAGCGCCTCACTGAGTACTGGCAAACTGGCCTGTCTCTGTCTTTATCTTTGAGTTTTTTCGAAATGTCAGTAGTCGGATGGCTTACCAAAGACATATCAAGATAATTGAACCAAGCACCAAAATATTTAGAAGCACAAATATACCAATGACGGATAGTTCATGGTTTAAATAAGGTACTAAACCGACAGCGAGGTACGTCGTGGTCAGGGCCTAGGCAAGGAATGCAGTACAAATGAAAATCTTTATGAGGTATTTGCTTTCCACAAGAAATGAAATTATTTAAGTTTACTGAAATTGATTTAGAGCAAGAAACAGTTTCCCCAACGGTGTACTTGGCTTTTAGTTGAAGACTTCGGTTCTGAAACTCGAAAATTAAAATTTCAGTAGTCGGCCGACCAGCACTTGTGAACTGCTTCTACTTTGGGCACCGCACGGCAAGAAAGACTGATGTAATGATGTTGGCTGCATGTTTTATACCCCTGACGACCTGACATCATGGAAGAAGAGACATCAACTGATGTAGGATTCAAGCCTTTGTTAATCAGGCCGACTGAGGGCTATTGCAAGCAGATAACCCAAATGTGATGACTGCAACAGTGAAACACAAAGAACATCTGACAGCGCATGTAGCCTGCTCTGAAGCGTAGGTATCTTCTGCAAGATTCCCTTATTGTGATGTGCAGGTAGGCTTCCTTTAAATCCAGTGTTGCCAACTAGGCATTTTTAACTAGCATGGGAAGCAGCTGATGAAGAGTCAGCATTTTGAATTTTGGGATTACCAAAAAAGTGTTTAGGATAGACAGGTCCAGGATAGGCTGCCAGGAATAGTCTTTTCTGGGTACAAGGAAAAGTCTTGAGTAGAAACATTGCCCCCAGAAGAGCGAGAACTTGCTTTTGAGCCTCTGTCCACTGATTTGAAGGTAGGTCTGGCCAACTGTTTGGGGTTGGTAAGGAGTGGAAGTGAAATCTGGATCCTTGGGAAACTATATTTAAAACCTATTTATCTTGGGTAATGAGCTCCCAGGTTTTTGCATGCAGGGTGATCTTTCCCCCTACAGGAACAGTCAGTTGAGTAGGGCTTGGAAAGTTTAAAGGTAAGTCATTGTGACAGTTTACCATAGGGGAGTGTCTTACTATTCCCAGCTTTGGAAGTGGGAGCCCCCCCACACACACACACACACACTGCTTAGGCCTGTGAGTACCTTGGGACTGAAGCCTGGGTATTCTGCTGGTTCTGGGTTTGCACTGAGAAGGCCTAGAAGAAGCAGGAAAGGACCAATTGTTAGAAGGCCAGTGCCTACTAAATCTGGGAGGCTGTACTTGCAGGAAATCTTTAACAGTTTGCAAAGATTTAGCTTTTTCCTCCATATTTTTAAGTACGTCTTCTGCTTTGTTGCCAAACAGGCGGTCTTGGTTTAAAGGAGCATCCAGTAATTTAGCTTTAGCGTGATCTGGCCAAGATTGCTCCTTAAGCCATGCATGCCTTCTAAGTACAGACCCAGTAACAGCAGCCCTGCAAGATGCCTCTAATGAATCAAAACCACATTGCAAAGTACGTTTTCCAACTTGTTCAGCAGAATGCATTAAATCCTGTAATTCATTATTTTCAGCACAGTCAGGAATCAACATCATTTTCTGTTTAAGCAATCCAATAATATGCTGCTGATACTTTAACATATGAAACTGGCAGTTTAAGGCCCTAATGGCCAAAGTTGTAGAAGCATATACCTTTTTACCCAATCTGTCCAGTGCCCTGGAATCTCAATCAGAGGGGGTAGGGTTTTTGGCAGTAGTAGCCTTAATGCCTTTGGGCCCCTGTGAAATGGTATCAGGATCCGCAGTAGGATTCTTAAAGAGAAACTTATGAGAGTCAGGTACCCTGTAATTCCTGTCAGGTTTTCTGGGAGCCGGAGGTAGAGAGTCAGGGGCCAGGCTAGATTCCGAGAAGGCATCATCTACAATGTCCAGTACAGAAGGGATAGCTAAAGGCCTGTGTTGAGGTAGGAGTAAGAATTCCCAAAGCCTCCTTTTGGAGTCAGAGTAATCCTGGCTTTCTCAGCGGAAATGCTCCCTAAGAGTATGCAAGGTTTCACCAAAAGAGAAATCCTCCAGAGGGGAAGCAGAGGGAATGGAGTCATGTGCATCAAAATCCTCATAGGTAGATAAGGGCAACTCCTGGTCATCAGAGGAAAATCAGTTCTAGGTCTCTTAGAGGGAGAAGGGTGGCTTCCCCTGATTTGAGTAATAAGGTCTTCAGCCATTTTTATAATTTGTTTTTTAGGCATAGGGGCCTGACTATGCAGTCTGGACGTCAGTGTTCTAGGCATGGATCGAGTTTTAGGCCTTGAAGAAGAAGATGGCGTCGGTTTAATATGCAAGTCAGTAGGCCTGAATACACCCTCAGAAGCCGGTGCCTGCACGGCAGCTCCGGACCCATCCAAGATAAAGATATCCGCAGGTTCCACAGTCAAAGAAGTATCTCACGGCATACCGGACTCTGAATGGGTCTCAGTAGTGGCCTGCGAATCTGAAGTAGTGGGTATCAGGGGCTGAAAAATCACCTCACTGAGTACCAGCGAACTTGCGACTAGCTTAGGAGAAGCGTTGTCGGCAGCTTTGGACCTATGTGGTCTGTCTTTGTCTTTATCTTTGCATTTTTTCGGAATGTTGGTAGTCAGGTAGCTTACCGAAGCCATTTCTGGATAATTGAACAGAGTACCAAAATATTTGGATGCGAAAATGAACTGACGACGAATAGTTTGGGGTTTGAATAAGGCACAAAACAGACAGCGAGGTACGTCGTGGTCTGGGCCTAAGCAAGGAATGCAGTACGAATTAAAATCTTTATGAGGTATTTGCTTTCCACAAGAAATACAATTGTTAACTTTTACTGACATCGGTTTAGAGCAAGAAAAAGGATCCCCAACGAGGTACTTTGCTTAGTTGAAGACTTCGGATCTGAAACTCGAAAATGAAAATTTCAGGAGTCGGCCGACTGGCACCTGCGAACTGCTTCTGCTTCGACCACTGCATGACAAGAAAGACTGATGTAATGGCGTCGGCTGCATGCTTTATATCCCTGACAACCTGACGTCATGGAAGATGAGACAACCACCGATGCAGGACCCAAGACTTTGATAATCAGGCCGACTGAGGGCTACCTGCAAGCAGATAACCCAAATATAATGTAATGACTGCAACAGTGAAACACGAAGAACATCTGCATGCATGCTGTTTACATGTGCACTCCACATCAAAAACTTCTCTAATCTGTTTGACATACTATACATGCAACCTTATCACCTAAGTAAAGCAATGCCACTCACCTGGCAGGGACTGGCACCCTGCTTTCACAATGGGATAACAACAGATAATCCTGAGACTCCTCTTGAGAAGACATGGAATCTGCATGTCCTACTCTGACTGTCTCATACGGTGGTGGTAGGGCCTCAAACGATGGTACAGATGGCTGAGACATATTGATGTTGCCAGAAAGAGGCATCTCAATTGTGGCATGGTTTGAGGTGCCGTGCGACTTTACAGCATCTGAAACAATTAAAATAATTTCAGATTAATTGTTATTAGAAAGACCACAAAACAAAGTCACAAGACAATTCTGGTAGGAAGTTATACACTCATCCACATACACAATATTTTCATATCTAAAATAAGGATTTCTAAGACTGTGGAAAAAACAAAAAGACAGAAGCCAAAACAGTAGCTCTCCTTTTTTTGCTCCACTGTAATCAGACATTTAGTCACAACTTTCAAATGAACAAAAGTAGTTCCATGACTCGGGCATGAACAATGGCAAAGAGTACCACTGAGTGATAGCATTATCAAATAACACGCACATACAAAAAAATACTACCTCTGACTAACAGGAGGAGACTAAATGTTTGAACAAAAATGTCTTCTCACATGCAGTTACTTGATAATACTGCCCAAGCTCCAGGAACTGATTTATTAAGTGAGGGGCAGGCACATGAATCTTGATAGAGTCAGCGTAATAAGGAACATTTTAAAATTTGGAAGTAGGGATAAACATGGTTAGTGGTGTTTAACTTTTGCCCAGCAGATCTTTCAGCAGTGGAACACTTCAAAGACTTACAAACCCTTGGTTTTCTAATACAGTGAACTGCCAGACTACACACCACCTACAAAAATTTCTGAAAATTCTGAAATTTACAACAAACATCAGTTATTATGAACATAGCAAATCTATTTTGTTTACTCACTTTTCAACTGTGAAACAGCTGCTTCAAAATGCTTTGCGTGCTACTTGTTTTTACTCACATTTATGTAACTACTGTGCTTGCAAACAAATGTGCATGTATTTGGATGGAGTGGGGCACTTTCTTAAATGTCCAGCAAACTATAAAACAAACCCCTTATCACTGTAACATACAATTTATTTTGTCCTACGTACTAGTATTATGGTACCACAAGGTAAATATATGTTCGTTGGTAACTCTTCAAAATTTCACATATGGTTCTGCTACAGATTCAAATATAAAGCAAAACTAGGCCCTAGAAGCTTAAGAAATTTTTGAAAGCTGGGATGAGTTGTCTGGGAACCAAAATGTTATCTGGATGGTGGCTGCGTAGACATGCCAGGGACACTAACATTGGAGCAAACACACACGGGCTGGACAAACGTGAAAACACTAACCTTCAACTGACCTGTACTCCCTTCTCTTCTTGAGGCAGGTTGTCTGCAATGATGCAACTGCCACTGCAAGGGCATCACACTGACAGCATAGTAAATGGTACATGGCTGGACCTTCAACTTGTACTTATATGTATTCACACAAAGTTATAGACACCACAGCATAAAAACAAAAAAGGTGAACACACGTACGAGTGGTTTAGACATTACCAAGCTGTTCCAGTCACTGAAACTCAAACATTCCCTTAAACTTCCCAGTGCCTAAATACCCTTAGCATTCTATTGGAAGACCCCAAATGAAATGGAAAGGTCTAGAATACACTTAGCTTAAATAAATTAAGGGAAAATGGGCTTGTTTTGCCCTTGCTGCTTGTTGATACGAATGCAAAAAAATAAACCAAAATTTACTTGACAGCAAAGTGACAGACAGTTGCCAGGTCTACCAACAGATAGTATCACCATTTATGTTGAGGGCAACAAAAGGACAAAAAATCCTCCTAATTCGAAAAACTCATACTAGTTTGGCACCCAGCCTTCATCAGTGAGTCAAAATCTTCCAAAAATAATAGTCAACGTCTGTTTTAAATCACAAATGGTACAAACATTTCAATATAAAGCATTGGATGCCTTATGATTCCATTATGTGGCTACGATTTCCCTACAATTCTAATCGTCTGTTAAACTGGGGATATTTCCGAAAAATTCTTGTATTAATGTGTTTTGTCAGTTACGATATAATATCCTGTCCAAAAATTTCATCTCTTCTATGAAAAATAGATGCAAATATGCCCCAAATATTGTTATTATTGTGTTGTAAAAATTCTTGTAAGTAGTTGCATCTGCATAAGCATCCATCATCAATCATCAAATATCTTCTCCATATGTCTATTTCAACAAGATATAAATTGTGTAAGGTTATAGATCAGACATTCCTCCAAGGTAGGCCATGAAAAGGTCTGCATAGATGGGGAAAGCAGAGATGGGGGCAAATACCTTACCGTGCCAATAACAATCACCCTACCAATAGAACACATTTTACTTAAAACACGTACATTGAGACAAAAAAGTATGTTGGTGTTGAAAGAGAGTAGAGTTGACAACAAACAATATTCAAACATTCTGAAGCCCCCCTTATTGGAATACTAGTGTAAGTTTAACATAGATGTACTGTGCATTCAATGGGGTTCCTAACAGACAATCTTCAATAATATCTTTGCAAAAATGGTGTCTTGTGTCTTTGCTGCTTGCATTCCAATAGTGGTTTTAAATATTGGGTTAGAAAAGCAGACAAAAAAGTTCTGTGAGGTTCTAATGAAGACAGACACCCAGAAACTATAGGCCTACCTGGTGGAGGGTTCCTTAACCTGTAGATGTTGAACCATTTATTTAGTAGTATGACAAAGGGGTGGCAGTAGTAATCTTAAACATGGACTTTATATAAATGAGGGTTCACGACAACTATCTGACAAACAATGCTATGAAAAAATGAATTGATCCAACTACTACTTTCAAAAAAAAAAAAATGTCTTTATGTTCTGCATTGGAGGGTATACTCACTAATATACTTCCACATTGGATTGGGCTTCAGGCATTGAATTTTCTATTACAGTTATAAACTATGTATATGCCATTTTTACTTTTTAGTTTTATTTATTTATATTTTTCCGCTTGTAATTTCAGATCATTATATTGTGCAGACAACAATTGTATTTTTGAAGGTGTCAATATTTGCTAGGGAGAATTATGCCAGAACAAGTCAACTAAATAAAGGCCCTTTCCAGCTGATGGGGAACGAATGAGTCGATAGGTTGAGAAAGGGCTGAATACAGACAGACAGCAAGGACAAAGCAACTTCCCTAAAACAATAACAGGGAACATGTACATCTTGTGGGGACAGATCCTCTAATGTCTCCCATGTAATAACCCCCCCTTAATTATTCTATGACTGACGTGGCTGCATGTCAGGAAAAAGTAAGACTGTGTAGAAAACTTACCACAGTAGCAAATGTTTGACTGCGTGTTCACTGGCGCAGTCATTAGCAAAGGCATCTTTACAGCAGGCTCAGACCAGAATCTGGGCCAACTTCTCAGCATTGAACACCCCCCAGTGCTGGGATGTGACTCCTTCCTTTGAATGTCAGCACATCTTGGTATAAAGGCTGTCTACACCCATGATGTATTTAGCTCTTTCCTGCCTTACCAAAGGCTGAAAGCACTGTAAGCTCCTAAAGAGATATCCCTGGTAATTTGTTTGCCATATGAGATTGAGTCAGGCCAAAGAGAAATGCAGCCCTCCCACAGAGCCTGGACAGACTGGAAGGAACCTACTATTATGGTATGTTACTTACACAACTGCACTATGTTCTTCATGTGTTTACTGTTGCAGTCATAAGCAAAAGTAGGACAGCCAAAGCTATCTCCCAAAAGGGTAAAGGGAAGAGTGGCTGCAGTGCAGAGGACTGGAGCATACCTCTCAAAATGGTCAAGGCAAATACAGCCTAAATCCTGGTCATTCAAGTCCAATCTTCTTCCCTCTTTACTCTAACCATCTCTATTTCCCTTAGACTGTGTAGCCTGTTATTCTATTGCTTCACTGCTTTCAAACATTTTGTTTGCACTCGGAACACTTCTTGTTAACTTGTTTGTTTACTGTCATATATATTTGCCCAGGCTGAGACTGAAATAGGTCCATTTGGATCAGTGCTATAGTCCAGTTACCAAACTGAATAAACAAATAAAAATTATGAAACCTGTAGAGTTTGAAAAATATAGCAAGTGATGACTAGGTAGCTGCTTCTAAAACATACTGTGTACCTTGTGGAAGGCTGTAGTAGTACAGCCATGTCTGTGATAAGACGTTCTTACTTTCTCAGGTAAACTCTCATTATACATCTGTACACAGTCTGCCAGACATTTATAAACACTACTCAAACTGGAAAGCCCTCCTTCTTTGGAGCAAAAGAAAGGAACAGCTGGTCAGATTTTCTTATTCCCATGGCTCTGTCCATGCAAAATCTCAATTAGCTATGCATATCTGAGGTATGTAAAATCCTCTACCCTTTGATTTCAGGGTTCAGGGGAAAAATACGGAACTGTACAGCCTTGTTCAAACAGATGACTTCTATTACCTTTAGCATGAAAGACAGATTAATTCTCAGGGTCACTCCATCTTTATGAAACCACAAAAAGGACTCTCTGCACACCAGAGCTTGGCACTCCAAGATTCCCTTAGCAGATGTAATGGCAAGGAGGAGTACAATCTTCAGGATCAGACATTTCGAGTTGCAGTAGTTTGCTGATGGAAAGGGGGGGGGGGGGTTAAGGTAAAATTTTCTAGAATAAAAGGCCAGCACCTTTCAAAAACTGTTGGATTTGTGGACTTGCAGCTGGAAATGGATCCACTGTTACAGAGGAAAAAGCAGCTGCCAAGTGCACTTTAACTGATGTATATACTAAACCAAAGGTACTGCAGAACCAGGGACACATGCTCCTTTTGGGTCTTTGTTCTTCTTCTGACACCAGAGATAAAATCTCTTACACTTGGCTATGTATGATTTCTTGTACTTGGGTTTCCTTGCCTACCTCATGATTGTTAGCATGTCCCTGAATAAAGGTGCCCAAAGGGTAAGGCGGTCAAATCTTCCATCTAGTTAATCCATGTGTGGCCCGATTTGGGTGTACAAGGCACCTAATGGAATTGTATGACCCTCATGATGGTGCAACAGCAGAATTTCCTCCATGCCAACTGCAATAGAAACGAGAACCAGTCTTCCCTTTGGCCAGAATGGGATAATGGACATAACTTCTGTCTTGTCCTTCCTTACCTTCTAAATCATCCAGGGAAGTGTAAAGGCACTGGAGGAAAGGTAACGAGAAACTGACTAATCCAATCCAGTCAAAAGACATCTACTGCCCAAGCCTCTCTATGTGGGGGCCTCTCAAACAGAATATCCTAAGCTCTACCTCCTCCAGGAAAGCAAACATTTTTTTTTAAGTTCTCCTCCACCACCAGACTTTACGGTCCAAGAGTGCATCCTTATTCCAGTATCTAAATTGTGGGGATCTGCTGCACTCTTGTTGATACTGTCTGCCATGGAGATTTTCAAAATAGGAATGTAACAAGTCATCAGAAATGTATTAACTGCCTGAGCTTCCTCCCAACCTGCATGGATGACCTGTAGTGAAGACAGGAGTGCATGTCCCATTTCTTGTTTATGTACCACATAACTGTTGTATTGTCTGGCATCACATGCAGGAACCTGACTTCCGTATGGGTTTGAAAATACTGATTTGAAAATATTAACCTGAATAACTGCCATAATTTCTTTTTATGATGATGTGCCACTTTGCTTGCCATGTCTCAGCATCAATGTACCTTGAGAATCTGGGTATATATCCTCACACTACATCTCAGGCATCCTGTAGTCAATGTCTCGGTAGGTGGTGGTTACCAGAAGGGCATCTTCTCATTTCTGGATATTTGCATTACTCACCAGTCTAATTCTTTCCTAAGATGGGGCAGTATTGGAATGAAACACTGGCTGTGTTGTCCCAAAGCATTTTTCTGGAGCTAATGAAGTTTCCTCATGTGTTGTCTGGCCAATGGGACCAACAGCATTTTGGAAGTTAGAGATCAGCATTTTGGAAATTAGAGATAGTAAGACTTTATGAATTTACTGGCACTGACATCTGCCCTTAGAGTCATGCCCTGGAAAAGGACAGTTAAGGCTCCCACCTTATCCTATTGTAGGAAAAGCCTGGACACTGTGGTATCTATCAGAATGCTTAAGAAGATTACAGTCTTGGCTGGGGCCAGATTTTATTTCATTAAGTTCAGACACAGTCCTATTTTCTAGAGGTACGCCAGCACACAGGCCATAACCAGTGCATCTCCTCCGAGCTTGGATCAGGCAATCATCCAGGTAGGAGCAGATATGGATGTCCTTTCTGCAATGAACAATTACTGGAGCCAGACATTCTGTGAAAACTCTGGGTGCAATAGCTAAATCAAAAAGCAAGAAGGTGAAGATAGTGCTAGTATAAAGCCTATGACCCTTCTGTATAGATATGTGAAAGAAAGCATCTTTGTGGACCACAGTTACCATCCAAGCTTGCTCCACCAAACAAGGGCAGAAAGCCCTGGAGGATCAACATTTTAAATTTGGGATATGCAGGAACTTGTTTAGTTTTGAGAGATCCAGGATAAGTCTTCAGAATCCATCTTTTCATGGCATTGGGTATAGTCCTGAGTAAAAACTCCTAGCATCTTTGGGGACATGCTCTACACTGTCTGAGATAAGAAGCTTTGCTAACTGTTTCTGATCTTTTGGGACTTGGGGAAGGCCCAGATGTTGTGAGAGAGACAAAAACTACAGTTCTACCCTTTGGAGATAATGGTTACGTCGTCAGTTTTGATGACAGAGGGCCAACCTACTCCCCCATCTCCTGAGTGTGAAGGGGGATTAAAGGCTGGGGTGGGAACTTTGGGATGGAGGGGGAAGAAGATTACACTACTCCTCTATCTCAAGCCATATCAAATCAAGAAAGTGCAGGTGAGTAAGTAAATCTAGCATAACAGTGTACATTTGAACTGTCACTTCTGAAGTAGCTTTAACTATTTGGGTTATATCCTGCAGTATACCTTTTGGTTGTGGTTAGACCCTATCTCATTTTGTCTTCGTGCTGCCATTATTTCTCTTCTTTGAAGAATCTTTTTTTTTTGTGGTTTCACTTTGCCTTACTTCCACAAATATGGCCACTGCTTTGTGGGTAATTTTTAAATTACTTTGAATTTAGATGGTGAAATGAGTGCTTCATTAACTCCATAGTTTTTCCTTTTCCCTTCGTGTTTCTGAAACTATATATGACAGTGGTAAACAGCAACACCTTATCTGATGGACCATTAAGGAACTGTAGCTTGATATCCTCAGGCAGGGAGTGGATCCCTAGATTCTGCAGCTACAGCATTATATCCAAATTTTACAGCATTCCTCCCGGCTAGGATAATGGAGTGAAGCTGACTGGTTATGCTTTCATTACTGAATCTTCACAGGAGTTTCTTTACAAGCTTACCCTGATACTTAATCAAGTATGGTTTATAGTTTAGAGTTCTGAAAGTAAGGGCTGTTGCATTTATTTTCTTCTCAAAGCAGTCTATAACACCCACTTTTCCCAGCCACTGGGAAGTGTGTTGTATCATGTGGTGAGCTTAGCTCCCATAGCAATACCCAAGGACACTATATTTGGATCTGCCAATGTGTTTTTATAGGAATCTGTTAGTGTCCTGTACTCAAAAAGAGTAGTGAGGCCTCTTTGGGACAGGAGGCTTGAAGTCTGGTTCCAAACGTATGGTTTTAAAGATCTCTAGCAGTGCTTTCAGTACTGGAGGAACAGCAGCAGGCTTAAGGGATCTAGTCCCAGGACTGCCAAGTAACTCTTCTGGGATGCGGAAGCTTCTTAAGACTGCCATCTGAAGTGCTCTGACTGAGGCAGCATTCCCTCAAATGAGATATCCTGCAGTATCCAGGAGATGCAGATGAAACAGAGCCCTTTCTACTTGTGTCACAAGCTAGGAATGAGAAAAACTGGTACCTGTAATCAAGCTTCTCCTTCTCAGTGTCAAAGATGTCAAATCCCTCTAAGGAGAGATCCATCTTTTCCTGTAGTGCACAGGGATAACAGCACAGACTGCGATCCAGATGACCCAAATTCTAGCAGTGGCTTGGGCACTGGAAGAGCCAGGGAAGGGAAGATAGGAAATAAGTGCTTTATGGCTCAACTACCCAGGGAAGAGGGAGTGGTGGTTTTCCAAAGCCCGCAATTGCTCCCATTCAAGAGGAGGCTTGCTCAAGAACGGTCACTGAAAGATGTGAAAGTACAGTTTTGTACCTACCATATGTAGATGTTCAAGTGTATACACTGCTGCAGTCATTACACTTGGGTTATCCTGCCATCAGGCAGTTCCCCAGTTGGCCTGAGTTCCAAAATCTTGGTCCGGCGTTGGTTGCTGTCGCCTCCTCCCTGACGTCAGTGCGACAGGGCTATATAAGATGCAGCCGACGCAATTTTCTTCAGTTTTTCTTGCCCCAGATGTCAGGTGCCTCTAAATAGGTAGGCAATTCCAATTGCTAATAAAACATACATAGAAAAGCAAAAAACAACTTACAGCTACCAGCAAATACTCCCCATAGGTAGTAAGGGTAGAAGACATAGGTACGTACCAGCCAGTAAGAGGGGAAGGAGGGGGGGTAACCTGGACTGCAGCAGTGTATACACTCGAACATCTACATTTATGGTAGGTACAAAACTGTACTATGTTCATCGTGTTACACTGCTGCAGTCATTACACTTGGGTAGAATCCCAAAGCTGAGGTAGGGTGGCTGGTTCTATAAGGCATTAGGGGTGCCTATGAGGCCCTGCAGCACTGCAGTGGCGAAGCCAGTTCTGGATTTAGAGTATAGAGGCAGATGGTAATGCTTGGTGAAGGTATGTATTACTCCCCTGAGGTAGGCAGTTGAAGTGGCTGTTGCCCTGGTGGAGTGAGGTCTAATGCTGCTAGGTACAGGTTTTCCATGATATGTGTAGCAGAAACGTATACAATGTCCTATCCATTTTGAAATAGTCTGTTTTGAAATGGCTTTTCCCTGTGCTCCTGCAGCATATGCTACCAATAATTGCTCAGAATTTCAGAAAGCTTTGGTTTTGTCCAAGTACAAGCGTAACTGTTTGTGAATGTCCAAAGAGTGCAATAGTCTCTCCCCTTTATTCTGTGGTTTAGGATCAAAAGTTGGCAGGTGAATAGTTTGGTTTAGAGCCACACTGGATACCACCTTTGGCATAAACGTAGGGTTAGTTCTTAAAGACACCCTGTCCTGGTGGAAAATGAGGAAAGGTTCCACTGCCATTAGTGCCTGTAATTCTGAAACTCTTCATGCCAATGTTACTGCCAGGAGCAGAGCAGTTTTCCAAGAGATATATTTTAATTCTGCTGAGTTAGCTGGCTCAAAAGGAGGTAAAGTTAGTTTTTCCAAAACAAAGTTGAGGTCCCAAGTTGGAGTAGGTGCTCTACGGGGCGGTCTTATGTTTTTAGCCCCTCTGAAGTACTGTTTTAACAGAGGATTAGAGAAAATTGGTGGATCCGTGTTGTAATGAGCAGAGATGGCAGAGGTGTGGATCTTGATGGATGAGAAGGAGAGGCCTTTGTCCAGCATCTCACGTATTGTAGTATCTGAGGAATGTTTGTGACAAGAGGGTCAAGGCTGTGAGCTTGGTTCCAGGCACAGAATCTCTTCCATTTATCCTAATAGGCTTTCCTGGTACTAGGCCTTCTGGCCTCCAGAATGACATCCATAACAGCTTTGGAGAGAGGCATTGCTTGCTTGACTAAGGAATCTTCCATGCAGCTAGGTTTAAGGTCTTTAGCTGGCTGTGTATTATTTGATTGCTGTGCTGAGTCAGCAGATGTGGGCTTTGAGGCAAAATCCAGGGTGGTTCTTGTGCTAAGCTCCTTAAGATTGGGTACCAGTGCTGGCGTGGCCTGTCTGGTGCAATCAGGATCATCTTTGGCTATTCTTGCCTGGCTTTTAGGAGTACCTTTGGCAGTAGAGGTAGTGGTGGGAAAGCGTATACTTGTAGGTTCTCCCAGCTGAATGAGAGGGCATCCACTTTCCATGCTTGTGGATGGTAACTCCTTGTGCAGAATTTTTGTAGCTGGCAGTTTATTGGGGATGCAAACAGATCTATGTCCGGGCTCCACCATTTCTGTGTTATCATTCTGAATATTTGTGGATTCAGTTCCCATTCATGGGGATCCATGACATTTCTGCTTAAGTCATCTGCCAGTGTGTTTTTCTCTCCTGACAGGAATTGTGCTTGCAGATGAACTTGAAGGTTTATAGCTGTGTTCCACAAGGTCATGGCTTGTCTGTATAGGGGGTAGGAGTGAGTGCCCCCTTGTTTATGTACCATATAGCTGTGGTGTTGTCTGTCTTTAGCAGTAGTTGTCCTGGATGTAGCAGGTCCTTGAAAGCTATAAAGGCATTTTGTACAGCTAGCATCTCTTTTTGATTGATGTGAAGATGCCTTTGTTCTGTGGGCCACGTGCCCCGAATACATTTGCCTGCCATGTGTGCTCCCCAGGCGTAATCCGATGCATCTGTTGTCAGTGTTTGCCTGGCTGTGGGTTGTGTAAAAAGCTGTCCCTGTTGAGGAGACAAGCTTGATCCCACCATTGAAACTCCTGTTGAAGGCAAGGGAATAGTGGTATAACTGTTTCCAAACTCTTTGACAGTGTTGAGACCATACATTATTTAGGTACCATTGTAGTTTCCTCATATGCAGTCTGGCATATGGAATTAGTAGTATGCAGGATGCCATGTAACCCAAGGCCTGCAGAATTTTACTTGCAGGTAGTTGGGTCTTTGTTGCCATCAATTGAAAGTATTGAGTCAGTTGTCCTTGCTTGTCTGGCATGAGATAAGCCATCTGGGCCGTTGTGTTCAAGCTGGCACCCAGGAATATAATCTCTTGTGAGGGCACTAGTTTTGATTTCTTTTCATTTACTGTGTACCCCAGGCAACTTAATAACTTTTTTACAAACGCCAGATGCTTTAGAAGAATGTCCTTGCTCTCTGCTTGAATCAGGCAGTCGTCCAGGTGCGGATAAATCTGAATTCCTTTCTGTCTGCAAAATGCAATTATTGGTGCCAGGCACTTTGTGAAGACCCTGGGTGCAGTAGATAAGCCAAAGGGCAGTGCAGAGAATTGGTAGTGCATTGAACCAGCTATGAATCTGAGGTATCTTCTGCAGTTTTGTCTGATAGGGACAAGCAGAGGTATGCCTCCTTGAGGTACAAAGACACGAGCCAAGCTTTCTTGCCCAGCATGGGAAGAAGCTGCTGTAGTGTCAACATTTTGAATTTCGGAACATCCAGGTAAGTGTTTAGAGATGAAAGATCCAGAATGGGCCTCCAGGCTTTGTCCTTTCTAGGTACCAGAAAGAGTCTTGAGTAAAATCCTTGTCCTTGCTCCTGTGATGGTACCTTTTGAATAGCTCTCATATCCATGAGTGCTGTAATTTGTTTTTGAGCCTCTGTCCATTGATTTGGTGGCAGATTTGGCATTCCTTTTAACCTTGGCAGAGTGTGAAAGTGGAACCTGTAACCTTGAAATACAATGTTGAGAACCCATTTGTCTTTGGTGATCATTTGCCAATTGTGGTAGAAGAGTGCCAGTTTTCCTCCCAAGGGGGCTGCCAAGAGGGATTTGTTTTGCAGCAGTAGTAGGAAGTCATTGGAGCTGCTTTTTATATGGTTGGGGCCTGTCTTCCCCTTCTTTCTGGCCTGATGCAAGCCATTGTTGAGGCTTGTAAGGACCTTGTGTTTGACCTCTACCTCTTGGACGTCTGTATCTTCTCCTTTGAGGTCTGTCTGTAATTGGAAAGGACCAATTCTTAGTTGGCCAGTTTCTGCTAAATCTAGGAGGCTGAACCTGTAAGAAATCCTTCACCGTTTGCATAGATTTTGCCTTATCCTCCATTTTCTTTAATACCTCTTCTGCCTTAACTCCAAATAACACATCCTGCTGCAAAGGTGCATCCAGTAATTTTGCTTTAACATGATCTGGTAACGTGTGTTCTTTTAACTAAGCATGTCTTCTAATGACAGAGCCTGTAACTGCTGCTCTGCAGGAGGCCTCTAGAGAATCAAAACCACATTGCAAAGTATGCTTTCCCACTTGTTCAGCTGCATGCAATACATCCTGCATTTATTTAAAATTAGGGGGATCTGATTCTGGAAGCATTTTTTGTTTTAACTGAGACAGTAAAAATTGCTGATATTTTAGCATGTGAAACTGGCAATTTAAGGCTCTCATTGCTAAAGTTGCAGACGTATACACTTTCTTTCCCCATATGTCTAATGCTCTGGAATCTCTGTCAGAGGGAACTGGATTCTTGGCTGATGAGGCCTTAACTCCTTTGGGTCCCTGAAAATAGTTTCAGGGTCAGCTACAGGGCTTTTATACAGAAATTTATGTGAGTCAGGGACTCTGTACTATCTGTCAGGTTTAACAGAGGCTGGAGGTAAGGAATCAGGATTTAAGCTGGATTCAGTATACACATCATCCACAATATGGAACACTGGCGGAATAGCAAGGGGTCTGTGTTGAGGTAATAAAAGGAAGTCTCTGAGCCTTTTCTTGGATTCAGAGTAATCCTGGCCTTCCCAGTGGAAATGCTCCCTCATGGTATGTAGGGTTTCCCCAAAGGAGTAGTCCTCGGGCGGTGAGGCTGATGGAATTGATTCCTCAGCATCAGAAACCTCATAAGGGGGTAAAGAGTATCCTAGGTCTGAGGGTGAATCAGAAGAGATGGACACCTGGTCTAATGAGTCATAGTCTGCATCCTGTCTAGGTCTTTTATCAGGAGGGGGGTGGGACCCCCTGATCAGAGTGATTAGGTATTCGGCCATTTTGAGCATTTGTTTCTTAGGCATGGAGGCCTGACCTGGAGAATGCTGTATTGGTTTCTTTGATTTGAAAGGAGGCTTAGACTTAGCTGAGCATTTAATGCTTAACTGAGTAGGTCTGAAGACGCCCTCTGAAGCTATGGGTTGATCAGCTACTCCGGATCCCTCTGAAAGGTTAGTCTCGGTAGGCTGAATAACTTGTGCATCCGAAGGCCCAGCCATTTCCACGTGGGAGTCAGAGGCAGCCTGTGGTTCTACAGAAGTGGTCGTCAGGGGTTGCGAAGGCACCTCGCTGAAAACCGGAGAACTGGCGACTGGCCTAGAAGAGGCTTCGTCGTCAGTTTTGGGCCTCAGATGCCTATCCTTGTCTTTGTGCTTTTTGTGTATTCCAGTCGTCGGAAGTTCCGACGGCATGGTATAATTGAATATTCTACCAAAATAATGTCGGGCAAAATCAAACCGACGTTTAATAGTGCGCTTGTTAAACCTAGCACAAAACTGACAACCAGTGACGTCGTGGTCTGGACCTAGGCATGGGATACAATAGGAATGGAAATCCTTATGAGGTATTTGCTTCCCACAAGAAATACAGTTATTAACTTTTACTGACATCGGTCTGAGGCAAGAAAAAGTTTCCCCAATGGGGTACTTAGCTTTGTAGAAGACTTCGGTTCTGGATCGGAATGAAAATTTCAGGAGACGGCCGACCGGCACTTGCTAACTGCTTTTGCTTTGGGCACCGCGTGGCAAGAAAGACTGAAGAAAATGGTGTCGGCTGCATCTTATGCACAGACGTCAGGGAGGAGGCAACAGCAACCGACGCCGGACCAAGACTTTGGAACTCAGGCCGACTGGGGAACCGCCTGATGGCAGGATAACCCAAGTGTAATGACTGCAGCAGTGTAACACGATGAACATCCTGGTGCTGGTAGCCCATGGAGAGTGTGCGTGGGATCATGCATATACCCTGGAAGGGTGCTAGAGGTCCCCCTAATGACCCAGTTGATCAGATCAGCCACCAAAGGGTGGGGTTGGGGCCATAAAATAAACATTCCCATAGATGATGCTGTCAGTGATGGAGAGCTGTAAGAGGGCAGTGGCACAGAATAGTTCCCCAGCCTGTCAACAGTTAGGATCCAGCTTGAAATACAGGCAACCCTGGGTGGTGGTGAAGCCAGACCCTTAGGCCATTGAAAGGTGATGTCTAAATGCAGAAAGGGGAACCAGTGCTGTTTTGGCCAAAAGGGAGTCACCAACAAGATCTTTGGTTGCTCACGTTGAATCTTCAACAGGACCTTTTGGAGAAGTGGGAAGGGGACAATGCATATAGAAACATCCCCTTCCAAGAGAAGGGCAAGGCATCCACCTTCCATGCCAGAGGATCGGGGACTCTGGCACAAAACTTGGGAAGTTGTTTGTTCATGGGAGAGGTGAAGAGATCTACCTGAGGTGTACCCCACTGATAGAACACGCCCAGAAACACATCCCTGTGTAACATCCATTCGTGGGACTAAGTCACTGACCTGCTCAATTTGCCTGCCACAACATTTACAGTGGAAGGAATATAAATTGTCTGGAGGGTGAGTTGACTCTGGGAAGTTAACTCCCAGGCCTGGAGAGCCAGTCTGCTTGTTGACATACCAGAGGACTGTGATACTGTCTGCAAACCATTTTAGGGCACCTGGAAGAAGAAAGGGTTTGAAGATTTGTAGTGTGAAAATCAGGGCTCCCATCTCCTGTATATTGGATGTGTTCCCTCTTCTGAGAGAAAGACCACAAATCTCTTACCTTCCATGAGGCCACAGCTGCTCCACATCCCAAACCTGAAGTGTCCATGTACAGCTCCTGAGTGGGAAGAGGTGGCTGTAAGGGTAAGCCTCGATTCCTTATAACCTGCTGAATCCACCAGTTTAGTTCCTTTTTCAGGGAGGGGAGAAGGGGTATCACAAACTCCAGTGTATGTGAGTGTTGTACCCAAACTGACCTCAGGTACCATGGAATTTCCTCGTGTAACTTGGCTAGTGATAGCATGGGAATAGTGGATGCCAAGAAGCCCAAGAGGCAAAGAAACTCCCTGGCAGTCAGGGATTGAAGGGGCAAGAGGACTGGAAGTAGGTGATGAGACACAGGACCTTTTCTGGTGGTAAGGAAGCCAACATCCTGTCTGTCTGGATCCTGTATTCTAGGAAAACATGGTCTTGAGAAGGAACCAGGGTAGATTTTTTTTTGGTAGTTAATAGTGAATCCTAGACCCCCTCCAGCAGCGACACGGTTAAGAGAAAATTCTCTTGAAGGGAGTCTGGAGCCTGAGCCTAGAGAAGAAGATTATCCAAGTATGGGAAAATGTGAATGCCCTGTAACCTGCAAAAGGCTATGACAGGAGCCAAGAACTTTATGAAGACCCTTGGTGCCGTACACAATCAAAAAGGCAAGGCAGAGAATTGAAAATGTGAGGAAGCAATAGCAAAGTGAAGATACTTCCTGAACTGATGATGGATGGGAATGTGAAGATAAGCATCCTTGATGTCCGGGGGCACCATATAGGCCCGAGGAAGGATGAGGGGAAGAAAAGTTGGCAAGGTTAACATGAAAAAGGTGGGAACCTTCAGGAAAGTATTTAGGTGGGATGGGTCTCCAAGGATCATCCTTCCTAGGGACTAGGAACATCCAGGAGTAGAATCCTTTCCCTACTTGAGAGTGTGGCACCTCATGAATGGTGCCCTGAGAGAGAAGATTGGAAATGACTAGTCTAGCTTTTCCTTTGGGGGTTATAGAATACCCCTGAAGGAAGGTGGAGCTTTCCACACCATAAAGTATCCTCGAAGGCTAATGGAGAGGACTCAAGAATCCTGGGTGATCTGTTTCTAAGAAGAGAAAGAAAGGGAAAGGCGAAGGGAAAGAGGAGTCTGGCTTCAAGCGGGTTGGTTGTCACAGACTACCTGGCTTCACCTGAAAGGCTGATTCTGAGCAGCAGGAGTTGATGTGTAAGATTTGGAAGAAAATTGCTTCCTAGCATCTTTTACCCTTTGAAGATTGGGGTCCAGGGACACAAAAATGTGCTTAAGGTCTTGGAGTTCTTTGCCTTTTTCCTATAATGACTTGAAGAGTTCTGCAGCACATGTACTAAACAATGCCTCATTGTCCAATGGGGCATCCTTGATTTTTGCCTTAATGTCATTGGGCAAAGGCTGAAGTCTGAGCCAGAAGCATCTCCTGAGAACCGACCCAGATGCAGACACTCTGGCTGATGCCTCCCCAGCATCGTAGTTACAATTAATGGAACGATGTGCAACTTCAGCAGAAAAGTTCAGAATGGAGGATAACTTAGTCTTAGTAGGAGAGTTTGGAAGCTCTAAAAGTATCTTACCAATGTCCGAGAGAGGGGCCAAGGAACATTTAGCCATATGGGTCTGGTAATTTATGGCCCTGAATGCCAGAGTTGCTGAAGTATAAATGGTCTTCCACAGCCTCTCCATAAATTTACTCTCCTTGTCTGAAGGGAGAAGGGAAGTGGAGGGCAGCATCTAGGAAGCGTTGTCAGCATACACTGAAATTTTTGCAGGGTCTGCAGAGGGACATTTAAACAGGAATTTGGAATCCTCTGGCACCTTATAGAACCTGCCTGGCCTTTTAGGAACAGGAGGTTGAGTCAGGTTACTTAGAAGTTGCAGAGAATGCATCTAAGAAGGCTGGAAGAACAGACGGTATGGCAGAAGGGGAAAGGGAGTCCATCTGCAGAAGGTCATAATACCTTTTTTTGTATGGCTGACACCTGAGAACAATCTCATTTGAAGAACTCCCTCATTTTAACAATGGTTTCCCGAAAAGAAATATCCTCTCCAGGGGAATCTGTCCATTTGATTCCTCTTCTGGGGAAGCATATCCCAAAGGAGATGAAAATTGGGCAGAATAAAGCCAAAGGCTCATCCCCAGAAGAATCCTCTTCATCTGATGAAAGCTACACAGAAATCCTCTTTTGGGGAGTAGAGGGAGAAAGGGAAGGAGAAGGGAGAGACCTGAAGATTGTCTCAGGGCCATAAAGACAATGAAAAACCCTTGGGAAAAAGCTTGCTAATCAGTAGGCTGTTCTTGGGCGGGCAGGGGAAGCATGTTTAGTTTGCATTTTTTTTTTCTTTTGAAGAACATCCATGCAGTGGGAAGGACAAGGGTCCTGACATTGGGCTACACTCAATATTAGAAGGAACATCTTCCTGGGCAATGATCTGCGGAATGTCATGCGAGCCTTCAGTTACAATGAGCCAGGGCCCCCCACATCCAGAATGATCATCTGCGTATCCCCCAAGAACATGTTAGTAAGATCCTTCACGGCCTCCATACTGGCACCTGTGGAAGGAGCATCTATAGACTCCAAAATGGTCTCTGGGCCAACATTGGCCTCGAGAGAGACGTCCGGAATTGGAGGAGCAGCAGTTAAGTCAGACCTAGAGTTCTTGGCCTTCTTAGCTAGCGGCTCACCTGAAGGGCCCAATGCACCTTTCATATTGTGTACTTGGCATTTAAGGTGCTGGTTTACTAGGTACAAGTTAGAATCTAAACAGCTATGCAGGGTCTTGGGAACAAAGGCCATACAAATAGAGCAAGAAGTACAGTCGTGGTCAGGGCCTAGGCAAAACAAAGGTCATGGCAGTCTTTATGTGGAATTTGCCTTCCAAACGAACAATTGCCTTCCTAGCTGACATGAAACCTCAAGAAACACGGCAAAGTAAAGCAATACACAGAAACCCCAAAAGGGCACTTATCTGATCAGGATCTGCAACTTGTCTGAAGAGCAACAACTGGAGAAGGCAATCTGACTGGCGACAGAAAAGTTCTGAAAAGTAGTGTGTGTGATGTCCGCTTTATACCTGACGTCATTTTATGAATGACATAGGACACGATCTGTGCGTGACATTGCATGTACCCTACAGTATTGTTAGACTTTTGTATACTGGCCAGACATACGAGTCAGCCAGCGACAGATTCCCTCATGTTATGAATACTGCAACATATGAATAGAAGGACATCAGGACATACTGTCATAGGAAGCATCAACACAAAATAAACGCTGTGGTCTTTACAAGGAATCTGTCTCCCGTACTGGTATTTACCCTTTCTGGATGACATAAACCCCCACAAGCAACAAAAAGGAAAAAAAGATGAGAGTGAAACCCCAATGGGGCACTTACCTGAAAGACGGCTTGGTAAACCAGGAAATGAAGTGAGCAGTCAGACCAACAATCAAAGATGGAGTTCGGACTGGTGGCAAAGAAGTTCTGAGGATAGCACATCTGGATATCATCTTTATGCCCTAGGCTGTACGCGAGGAGCATATGTGTGATGTATGGTGTACTCTTAGCAACCTAAAGGCTTTGGTATATTGATCAGAAGTTGGGCCACCCTTGGCAGCGGATCCCTACTGCAAGGAATACTGCAGCAGTGAAATGGAAGGACATAACTGTTTAAGCTATGAAAAAGTGAAGTTTTATAGAAAGTAAGATTTCTGTCATAAAAAGTACAGTGGAAGGTGTTTTTTTTTTCTCTGAAGGGAACTTATCTATCTACCACTGGGACAGAGATTGCGGACAATCAATACCTGAAATCCCACAACAGAAGTGCTATTCAGAGGCAGGAAAGCTCTAAAGGGACTTTTTAGTCAGCTCAGCTTTTGCTGGCTTAGTTTGGGCATGTGGAAGCTGGTTGCTTGCTATAACCTCAGCAGGATATAACCTCATATAACTAAGATTGCTGCTGTAGTGGTCAAATACTACTACTGGCCTCTACTCATTCTTTAAATTGTTCTACGGATGAGGGAGACTGGAGTACATGCAGAGAGAGAGAATATCAGAACTGTTCAACTGAAAGAGAATAACTGCCCAAGCTACTTTACCATGATGCTCTGGAGCAGAATTTCTTCAACTGCCTCTTGTTCAGAGATGAAAAAGGTTTACGTCTGATATAACCAACATGTGTACGAGCTCCAATAAGATGCCCCTGTCTAACAGTCATTCATGACAACCTGCAGCTGTTCTCATCAGTTGATGCATCAATATATTCTGCTAAGATGGTTTGTACAGGGCTCGGAGGATCATGCCTGGTTCCATGATGGCAAAAAGTAAGCTTGCATACAGTGTACGAGTGAGTGAGTCTCTCCCCACATCTTTACAGTATTGTTTGTAAGACTCCTGACTTCCACATAAGCTTAAAAGTCCTAAAAAATCAGGATTACTGCTACCATTTGTCTGATACTGACTTGCCTCTTGATAAGATTGCAGTCACAGGTTCCCTGTACTCTGAGGTTGGCTATGTGTATTCCCCATGCCATGTGCGAGGTGTCAATAGTTTGGGTTTGTTTCTCATGTACCTACTTGAAGGAAACACGCATTCATCTACACCTGGGTGACCCCACCATGCAATTTCTTGCACTGTGCAAGGTAGTAGAATGGTTTCCTCTGCAGACATGAGGCGTTCTCACTATCTACAGCATGGCTCAGAATGAAGGTCATCAGAGATCTGTAGGTCTATTCTTCCCCTTCTGAATTTGAGGAGTCTGATTCTCCCTTGGGAGAGGTTCCTTCCTCCCTCCCTCCTTTCTGTTAGAGGGAAATACAAGAATGCAAAGCTGGTTCTGATTTGGTCTGCAGATTCTGAAAGAAGATGAAAAAATTCTGGACTACCTTAAATCAGTCCTGGATGCACTCTCCACCAACAGCATCTCACAATATGCACTGCATGTGGCTTTGGTAAGACCAGGCTTTAAAGACCAGGCTTTAAAAGCACTTCCATGGATTCAATGTAGCCAGGACTGAAGTGATGGACCCAGTCTCCTGCTTGTCCTTCTTGCAGTCGGCCTGCTTCTCCATATAGACATGCTATTTTAAAAAGGATGCCAATAGCTAAAGAGTGTTGGGAGTCAGCTCAAGTAGCGGCCTAGTGGGAAATGGGCTCCAATGTTCAATTGTCTATGTGGAGCTGAAGAAGTTGCTCCCCTCTCAAGGTTTTCCGGCTGAAATGCATGCAAAACACAAAAAGAGATGCTATGAGATGGCTCCAAACAAAATATGCACTAAGAGTGAAAGTCTCTGTGGAGAACCTGGCATTTACATGTATACTTGGCCACTTCATCTATGGCAGACATATCACATAAACCTACCAATTTCCTCTTTCTTAGCAACCACAGACTTAGCAATAGGCCTACAAACAAACAGCAAAATCTAGTATACAGTAATGAAGCCAAGTAGTCAAAAAAAAGCCCCATCCCCCAACAGCATACATAACTGCACAGTCTGAAAGAACAAGTCCAAAATGTCAGACTGAGATGCTTTCATTCATCACTCTATGTCTGCGACATAAACAGAACATGCTGAAAAGACCTATTCATCTCTCAAATGATCCCCGCCTTATGGGATAAGCCCCCCCCGAAAAAAAAATACGTGGAGCAGAGTTCATTCCTGACCTTATTAAAATGAAACTTTGATCATTGGCTGGGCACTTGCAAATTTACCCCTGGTCTGGCCCCCATATCTCTGATGGACAGCGGTCAACAGTAAGTAAATTAATCTCCACTAACGTACTCCACCCCACATAACCCTTAGTTGCTGCCTTACTAACATACCTCACCATACAGGCGCCCAAGGACCTCCTGGACAAAACTTGGCTGAGTTTTACATCTAGGCATGTAAAAACCCTGGTGGTCATTAGCCTAGTATAAACTTATGAACCTATGACAACCTGAGAAAATGTAATAATGAATTAAGTTTGAAAAGATCTACAGGCAAGCCACGATACTATGCTGAAACTGTACTTCAAAATTACAATAATTCTGAAATCCAATTACATTACTAAAGAAAGTGAATTTTAGACTGCAGGTCCATACAAAACCAAAGACAAGAGCATGTGCATGGAATATAAAGGCTGAACTGTTCAGGGAGAAAATAAGCAATATCCTTTTTTTTTTTTTATTAGTGGGGGGGGGGGGTAGCATTATTTCTGATGAGAGTTGTGAGAAATATTGTACTGTTTGAGTAATTTGGCTTACACAAAACCTTTATATGTTATGTATGCTGTAGCCTTAAAGGCATTTTCCAGTGAAGTCAGAGGCAAGACACCACTTGTATATGGTAACCAGCCTCAACAAAAACACACTCCTAAAGTTCCTTTTTTTTCTCAACTGTTTTTACAGAAAATTTTAACAAAATATTAATATATGCTAACAGAAACAGGGCCACACTGTGGTGCAGAGGTAACGTTGTTGCCTCACAGCAAGAGGTTCCCCGGTTCGATTCTCAGCTGGGGTGCCTTCTGTGTGAAGTCTGCATGTCCTCCCTGCATTCGTATGGGTTTCCTCTGGGTGCTCCAATGCCGCCGCTGAAAACTGGCTTTGCTCCAAGTCGGACTTTTTAAATAAATTATATATATATATATATATATATATATATATATATATATTATCTAAAACAATTTTATATGACTGGCAATTAGCATTCAAAAAGTAGCACGCTGATCGGTCAAGCCCTACCAGCGTGCCCACTGCAAATCCGAGCATATGCCAATGGAAAAAGGTCCGATCGCCTGGACTTTCTTCCATTGGTATATACTGTAACTTTTACATTTTTTTAAACAAAAATAAATAAAATTAGAAATCTAGACAGTCCGGACATACGAGAGACAGAAGGGAGAAAACACTAGGAAAGTCGGGCACGCTATTCAAAACTAAAGAAACGTACCTGACCTGGGTTCAATATACCATACAGATGTAGTCTGTTATTGCTACATTATCCCCATATGTTTTAAGTTTTATGTAATCGTAAAACATATGCTGCCAGTCAGCTTTAGCATTTAGTTTAAATCTCCAGCATCCTACATCTTTATTATACATCAAATCAACTTTATGTGGTGTGAAGGGTTCTATGCAAGAACGTCCAAGAGAATACCCTCTATCTTTGTATTATATGTATTTTATTTTATATTATATTATATTATATATTAAATGTTATATTATGCATATTTGGTATTTATTTCATATCCATCTGTTATATCTCTTTAAGAATGGTTGATTGATTTTAAACCTGTTGGCGCCATTTTATGTATTTAAACAGATTGCAGAAGTGAATGACTGTTCTGATGAAGCTCACAGTTTTCGTGAGTGAAAGCGCTTAACATTTTATCTATGAAATAAAATTTTTACTGGTCTCACAGTTTTCCAGCAGTGGATTGCTTTGGTTTTTACAGTTGTCGTGTAGTGGATGTGCTTGCTTTCGTATCGTGGTGGTGCTGTTGTGTTTCAGAAGTGGCGTTATACAGTATTGAGTTGAACTGAAGCACAGATACTTTGTTTTCTGTTGTCTACCTTAGTGTTGAAGTAGTTTGTTTTGAAGACTGGAGTATTAGTTTTTTATCATCTTCAGTTTGGGAGCTACTATTAACAAGTCTAAAACCATCCCAATAGCTTTCTCTGTGACATACTGTTGATTAAAACTATGGAACAGATTCAGGATTCTCTATTTAACAAAAAAAAAATCTACTTATGAACCTTGTTGTTATTTGGCTACTTTGCCCTACTTTACGGAAGAGGTTGATGTAATTTAAGTAGGCAACATGCACCAGTCAGATCAGTAGGCTTTCATATAATGTCCACACAGCAAAACATTTAACAGCTTGATTAATGCATATTCTTAGAGGGTGTGTAGGGGGTTATCACCCGGTATCTGATGAGGGCAGTAACAAAACAGTTCTTGGCTGCCATAATTTGAACAGTCCTTTGAACTATGGAAAAATCTAATCAGGACAAAGTGTGCTGTTAGAGGTCAAGAAACTACTTCATTAAATTTTATAAAGTACTGTAAAATATCCTGGTTAGTCTAACTTTTAAATTAGATGTATGCTATTTATAAATTTTGTGTACTTACTTCATTCAGATACTTAGAATTCAGAATATAATGCTGGCTAGCTTATTTTGGCAAAAAGTAAACAGTTTCTGTGTAAAAAAAGCTAAAACTACATTAATGATAGAGAATAAAATATAAATGTCTAAATAAATCAAATTGCATATGCATTTTGTTTTTAACAGCCTTTATTAAATCACATTTTAAGTTGCATTATTTTGCATACATCAATAGAAAACAAACTTACGAATGGATTACACTGTAATTGTGCAGTATACATATGCATTTCTAAAAATCACTCATTCTAATACTGCATTAAATTCCTTAATTCCTGCCTTCCCTTCACTCTTCCTCCTGAAAATTATTTTGCAGTTTTTGTTCCCCCAAATTCTATTTAGTTCTTATGATATTTACTTCTTCCCTTTTCCAAGAATACTACCTTCCACTCTTATCTCCTTTACAATATTCAATACTTCTTAGATTTTGATTTCCATTTTCCTGTAATTGCTTTTTTGGCAGTCAACAGCATTAAACTTAGTAAGACCTTATTATACCTTGGTCACTCATGGAAGATGGGTAAGCCAGAAGCACAGTTGTGTACACTTACCATAAATGTAGATGTTCAAGAGTATTCACTGTTGCAGTCCTCACATATGGGTTATCCGGCTTCTGGTACCCTCAGTCAACCCGAATACCAGAGTCCTTGGTATATGTCAGCTGCCGCCGGTTGTAAAACTGATGTCAGAACGTCAGGTATAAAGGGAGGCAGCCAACGCCATCTCCTCAGTCCTTCTTGCCTTAACTAAGAGGAGTCCCCAAAAGAAGGCCAACCCAGGACACGTCATACAAAAAATAAAAATATATATAGTCTGTGCCTTAGGAAAAAAGGGGGAATGGAGGGTGGGAAACCAGGACTGCAACAGTGAATACACTCGAACATCTACGTTTATGGTAAGTGTACACAACTGTACTATGTTCTTCGTGATTCACTGTTGCAGTCCCCACATATGGGTGGATTCCCAAAGCCCAGGAAAAAGACAAAGGGGGAGGAAGGATCACAGACTAAGGGTTGGTAAGAAGGCCCTGCAAAACTACTGCAGAGGCAAAACCAGCCCTGGATTTAGAAAACAAGGGTAGACCAAGTAGCTGCTTCTAGAATGTCCACAGTAGGCACACCTCTCAGAAAGGCTGCAGAGGTAGAGGCTGCTCTAGTGGAATGGGTCCTAATACCCTGAGGGGGAACCTTCCCATGCTGCAGGTAACAAAAGTGAATACAATGAGCAATCCATTTGGAGATGGTTTGTTTTGAAATAGCGTTACCGAGAGCCACAGGAGCAAAACTAACCAACAACTGTTCAGATTTTCGAAAGGATTTAGTCCTAAATAAAATCTCAGCTGTCTATGCACATCAAGAGAGTGCAGAATCCTTTCCCCTTTATTCTGGGGATTGTTGAAAAATGTAGGCAGGTGAATAGACTGGTTAAGGGTTAAACTGGAAACTACCTTAGGCATAAAGGAGGGATTAGTTCTCAGAGAAACCCGATCTGAGTGAAAAACAATGAAAGGTTCTATTGCCATTAAGGCTTGCAGCTCAGATACCCTTCTAGCTGAAGTAATAGCTAAAAGGAAAGCAGTCTTCCAGGACAGAAACTTCAAATCTGCAGAGGCAGCTGGTTCAAAGGGAGGCAGAGTAAGTTTTTCCAGGAAAAAATTAAGATCTCAAGCAGGGGTCGGAGCTCTTCTGGGAGGTTTAGGATTACTAGCTCCCCTCAGGAACTGTTTCATCAAGGGGTGAGAAAAATTGGTTGCTCAAAAGAACAATGAGCAGAAATTGCTGAAACATGAATTTTGACTGAAGAAAAGGAAAGTCCACCATTAAGCAGTCCTGCTAGGTAATCAAGAATGAGGGAAAGAGAAGGATGAGAAGGAGTCTTCTCCTTCAGCCAGCATCCAAGAGCAAAATCTCTTCCATTTATCTGCATAGGATTTTCTGGTGCTAGGCCTCCTGGCCTCAAGAAGAACTTCAATCACCTGTTTGGAAAGATTTAAAGTATTAGCCAGGCAGTTAAATACACAGTTTGAAGATGAGGATGAAGGAACTTTCCCCCCCTCCCTGAACCAACAGATGTGGTACCAGGGGAAGATGCCAAGGCTGAGCCTGGGAAAGGCTGTGAACAAGAGGATACCAATGCTGGCTGGGCCAATCTGGTGCTATAAGAATAGCCTTTGGTTTTTCATCCCTTATCTTTAGCAGCACCCTGGGAAGAAGAGGCAGAGGAGGGAATGCATACACTGGGAGATGTGTCCATGGGAAGGACAACGTGTCCACCCTCCAAGCTTTGTGAAACTCCCTGGTGCAGAAGGTTGGAAGGAGATGATTGGTGTGAGAGGAGAAAAGATCCACTTATGGGATGCCCCAATGAAGAGTGATGCAATGGAAAATGTCCTTGTTCAGTTGCCACTCATGAGGATCCAGAACATGTCTGCACAAATGATCTGCCAAGGAGTTTAGCCTCCCTGGAAGATACTGGGCTATTAGATCTAAGCCCGTGGATGCTGCTATGGACCATTGTCTCATGCTTTGTCTGCTAAAGAGGTAAGAGTGAGTTCCCCCTTGCTTGCTGATGTACCACATGACTGTGGTATTGTCTGTCCTGATCAGCAGAGTCCCAGGCTAGAGTAGGTCCTTGAAAGCCAGCAAGGTCTGCTGC
Source organism: Protopterus annectens (assembly GCF_019279795.1). Lineage (NCBI taxonomy): Eukaryota > Metazoa > Chordata > Ceratodontiformes > Protopteridae > Protopterus > Protopterus annectens. The sequence continues at coordinate 469,330,139 of NC_056729.1, forward strand.
ACTGCCTTCAATTCTTTTAAGTTTATGTGCAGATGAATCTGCTGGGTGCTCCAAGTCCTCTGTATGCCCCTGCCCTCCAGATGAGCCCCCCTTGGAACATCTGAGGTGTTTGTGGTGAGAGTCTGGCTGGCAGGCGGTGGGCGGAAAGGCAGACCCTTGTTCTGAGAACAGGCTGTCGCCCACCAGAGGAACTATATTTGTAGACAGGGAATCAGGGGAAGAATCAAGTCTAAGTCCTGTGTGTGTTGACACCAAAGATTCTTGAGGTACCATTGAAGTTTTCTCATATGCAACCTTGCATATGGGATCATCAAAATACATGAAGCCATGAACCCCAGTGCTTGCAGGAATTGCCTTGCAGAGAGCTGGGTCATGCTTGTCAAGTTCATGAAGTAAGCTGAAAGATCTTGCTTCTGTTGAGGGAGGAATACCATCTGGGTGGCTGTATTCAGACTCGCTCCCAGGAAAACAATCTCCCTTGTAGGAGCCAACTTTGACTTCTTTTCGTTGAGAGTGTAACCCAAAGAGTTGAGAATGTTCTTCATGAAATCCATATCCTTTTCTAGTTGTTCTGGGGAGTTTGCTTGAATGAGACAGTCGTCCAGGTAAGGAGAAATTTGAATTTTTCTCTGCCTGCAAAAAGCAATGGCTGGAGTCAGGCACTTCGTAAAAACTCTGGGAGCAGTAGATAAGCCAAAGGGCAATGCAGAGAATTGAAAGTGTTACTCTCCAGCCCTGAAGCAAAGGAACTGCCTGCAACTTTCCCTTACTGGGATGTGCAGATAAGCCTCCTTTACCAGCCATGAGTCCTTGTGCAGCATTGGTAGTAAGTGTTGAAGGGTGAGCATCGTGAATTTGGGAATCACCAGAAAAGTGTTTAGAACAGACAGATCCAAAATAGGGTGCCAGGTGCCCCCTTTCTTGGGTACCAGAAAAAGTCTTGAATAAAAACCTAGGCCTGCCTGATTTACAGGAACTGGCTCTATAGCCTCCATAGTCAGTAGAGAAGAAATGTGAGTTTCTACCTCTGCCCTGAGAGTTCTGGGTATGTCTGGGTACCCTTGCAAAACAGGGAAGGTGTGAAAGTAAAACTTGTAACCTTGGTTTAGTATACTGAGCACCCATTTGTCATCTGTGATGGCAGACCATACCTCTGTGAACCTGGCTAACCTTCCCCCCAAAGGAAACCCAGGGCCTGCAGAGGTAGGCAGAAGATGGCCGGAGTCATTGAGAATGTTTGCTTTGGGAAGCTGGCTTAGAACTCCCCGATTTAGCAGAAGTAGAATGCTACTGTTTAACCCTTTGAGGGGCAGAAGCCTGCCCTCTGGAAGATCTGAAACCCCTAGGCCTGGAGCAACCCTGCTTGCCAGGATCAGGAAAAGACCACTTCTTGGAAGGATAATGCCTACTAAACCGAGGAGGCTGAACCTGAAGGAAATCTTTTACAGCCTGCATAGATTTTGCCTTATCCTCCAACTTCTTCAGTACCTCCTCAGCCTTAGTACCAAAAAGATTGTCCTTCTGCAAAGGAACATCCAGCAATTTAGATTTAACAGGGTCAGAAAGAGGCTGCTCCCTGAGCCAAGCATGCCTTCTAATTACGGCACCAGTGGCTGCTGCTCTGCAGGATGCCTCCAAAGTGTCAAAACCACAATGAAGTGAATGCTTATTAACTAAAGTGGCAGAATTCAGTAAGTCTTGTAAGTCTTTGTTCTCCGTCATGGAAGGAAAATCTCCAAGTTTAGCCTCAATAGCCTCCAAAGTATGCTGCTGATACTTAAGCACATGGAAAAGACAATTCACGGATCTAATGGCAAGAGTTGCAGAGGTATACACTTTTTTACTCCACCTGTCCAATGCCCTAGACTCCTTATCAGAAAGTACAAGGTTTTTAGCAATAGCAGCCTTAACTCCCTTGGGGCCTTGAGAAATAATTTCTAGATCAGCAGTAGAGTTTTTAAAAAGGAATTGATGAGATTCAGGAAAGTACAGTTTTTGCACCTACCATAAATGTAGATGTTTGAGTGTTCACCCTGCTGCAGTCATCACACTTGGGTTATCCTGCCGTCAGGCGGTCCTGCAGTCGGCCCGAGTTCCAAAGTCTTGGTCCGGTGTCAATTGCTGTCGCTTCTTCCCTGACGTCAGTGCGCCAGGGGTATACAAGAGGCATCCAACGCCATTTTCTTCAGTTTTTCTTGCCCCAGATGTCAGGTGCCCCCAACAGGTAGGCTATATATATATATATATATATATATATATATATATATAGCTAGATAAAAATAAAACAATACCTTTAGGCACAAGCAAATACACCACAGAGGTTGTATAGGATAGAGTGGAATAGATAAGTTCAGCTAGTTCAGAGGGGATGGAGGGAGGGTAACCTGGACATCTACATTTATGGTAGGTACAAAACTGTACTATGTTCATCGTGCTACCCTGCTGCAGTCATCACACTTGGGTTGAATCCCAAAGCTAAGGATGGGAGGTGGAGTTAAACAGGGTTAGAAGAAGCTAGTAGGCCCTGCAAAACTGCAGTGGCAAAACCAGCTCTAGTCTTAGAATATAGAGGTAAGTGATAGTGTTTGGTAAAGGTGTGCACTGAAGTCCAAGTTGCAGCTTTCAGAATATCCTTGGTTGGCACTCCCCTGAGAAAGGCTGCTGATGTAGCTGTAGCCCTGGTGGAGTGGGACCTAATGTTAGCAGGTACCGGTTTCCCATGATGCATGTAGCAGAAACGTATGCAATGCCCTATCCATTTAGAAATGGTCTGTTTTGAGATGGCTTTTCCTTGTGATCCTGTAGCATAGACTACAAGGAGCTGGTCAGATTTTCTAAAAGCCTTAGTTTTAACCAAGTAGTAACGTAATTGCCTGTGAATGTCCAAGAGTGCAGGAGTATTTCTCCTTTGTTCTGGGGATTTGGGAAAAAGGTGGGCAAATGAATGGTTTGGTTTAGGGCCACACTGGATACCACCCTTTGGCATAAAGGAGGGGTTAGTTCATAGAGAGACTCTGTCTTGATGAAAAATGAGGAAAGGCTCCACTGCCATTAGTGCCTGTAGCTCCGAGACTCTTCTAGCTGAGGTTATTGCTAGTAGCAGGGCAGTTTTCCATGAAAGAAATTTTAAATCAGTTGAAAAAGCTGGTTCAAAGGGCGGTAGTGTAAGCTTTTCCAGAACAAAGTTGAGATCCCAAGTAGGTGTTGGTGCTCTCCTTGGCAGTCTTATGTTCTTAGCCCCTCTAAGGTACTGTCTTAGGAGTGGATGTGAGAATAAAGGAGGATCCGTGTTGTAATGAGCTGAAATTGCTGCGGCGTGGATCTTAATAGATGAAAAGGAAAGTCCTTTGTGCAACATCTCAGTTAAATATTGTAGAATTTGCTGAATGTTGGGATCAAGGGGATTTTGGCCTTTAGCCTGGTTCCAGGCACAAAATCTTTTCCATTTGTCAGAATAGGTTTTCCTGGTGCTGGGCCTCCTGGCCTCCAGAATGACATCCATAACAGCTTTGGATAGAGGTGTTGGCTGGTTGTTTAGGTAATTGCCATGCAGCCAGGTTTAAAGTCTTGAGCTGGCTGTGTAGAATCTGATTGTCTCGCTGGGTGAGCAGGTGAGGAATTTGTGGTAAAGTCCATGGTGGGCCGTGGGCCATGTTCCTTAGAATTGGATACCAATGCTGGCGTGGCCAGTCTGGTGCAATGAGTATCATTTGTGGCCTCTCTAATCTGACTTTCAGCAGTACCTTTGCTAGAAGAGGCAGTGGAGGAAAGGCATGCACTGTTAATGTTTTCCAACTGAATGAGAAGGCGTCCACTTTCCAAGCTTGTGGATGGAATGTCCTTGTGCAAATTTTTTGAAGTTGGTAGTTTTGGGGGCTTGCAAACAGATCTATGTCTGGGCATCCCCATTTTTGACTCAAAAACACACCCCATGAAGACAAAAGGTGTCTAGGGTGTAGCTGTTCTTTAAATGTTTAACAGCAACTTAACTAAGTCTGTGAATAAATGTTGACATCCCTGTTCTAACTGCGAATGACAAATCTGACGGACCCCAAAATCTGAAGTTGTTCTACTGTTAGTAGCTTATGTACAACAAAACAGTAAGGTTTAAGGCTCAGCAAAATGTGTGCAGTTTTTTCCATTTCTCACTCCATGACATCAAAAGGCAAAGATTAAGCACTTAGAAAATCAGAAAAGGTTGTCCTTAATATACAAATAAAGCAAAGTATATTCAGCTTGCAGGACAGCCAGTATTACGTGTATGAACATGGGGGCTATTTATATCTCCACAAGGTGCCTGCTTAAATTTACAGCAAACATGAGTACAAAAGCACTTGAAGAGAGAATATCTTGCTAAAAAATAAAATTTTAATACCAAGAGTACATGCAAACATGAGGTAAGAACTCCTTCAGCATTTCCCCACAATACTGTCAAGGATGCTAAAAAATGTTTTAGTGAATTGCTTGAAGCTGTTCTCGCAGACTAGGATTCGCAACACTGTTAGATGGACTGCAGGGGTTTAGCAGTGTTTTTGTAAATTTATGTCTAGTGTGACTTCATTCTTGGCATACAAAAAAACGTTCACTTCACCTTCCACCCACATGTCAATGCACCACCAAAGGACACAGATTAATATACTTTTCAATGTTAGACTGCTATGACATGACATTTTAGAAGGACTGACCTATAACATCACAAAACAATCCTTTCTGTTGAGCTATGAACATTTTCGATTTCACACACACAAAGATGCATTACAACATAAATGCTGCACTATGAAGAACCTATTATGAGGCTGACTTTTCTGCTTTTGTATTCTTCTTTACATGTTACACTTCATAGTACCCAACACCAGTGGGAGATTTCATAAAACACAAATAGCAACCTCTCTATGATTAACAAACATTACATTCTACTTTATCAGACAGTGGCCTGTGATTGCCCTACTGAGCAAAATAATACAGACACTAAATTATCTGTTATTTTAAATGTCAAATCTGCTTCAAACACTATGTACATACAGCGGATATAAAAAGTTTACACACCCCTGTTAAAATACCAGGTTTTTGTGATATAAAAACATGGGACCACGATAAATCATTTGAAAACTTTCCCCACCTTTAATGTGACCTATAACCTGTACAATTCAATTAAACAAATTTGTTAGGGGAAAAATAAAAAAAATGTACAATAAGCTGGTTGCATAAGTGTGCACACCCTTAAACTAATACTTTGTTGAAGCACCTTTGTTGAAGCACCTTATGATTTAATGACAGCAATCAGTCTTCTTGGTTATACACCAGCCATCAATTAAAGAGACTGATTAACCCCAAATAAAGATCATTTGTTCAGTAGGTTTTTCCTGACATTTACTCAGTTGCCTGCTACAGCAAAAGCCATGGTTCGCAGAGAGCTTACAAAGCATCAAAGGGATCTCATTGTTGAACGGTATCAGTCAGGAGAAGGGTGCAAAAAAATTTCCACAGCATTAGATACACCATGGAACACAATGAACAGTCAACAAAAAGTGGAGAAAATATGGGACAACAGTGATATTGCAAAGAACTGGACTGTCCCTCAAAAATTGATGAAAACTGGTCAGGGAGGCTGCCAAAAGACCTACAGCAACACCGAAGGATCTGCAGGAATTTCTGGCAAGTACTGGTTGTGTACTACATGTGACAACAATCTCCCGTATTCTCCACATGTCAGGGCTATGGAGTAGGTTGCAAGATGGAAGCCTTTTCTTTCACAGAAAAACATCCAGGCCTAGCTAAAATTTGCAAAACAATACATCAAGTCTCCCAAAAGCATGTGGGAAAATGCGTTATGGTCTGAAGAGACCAAGGTTGAACCTTTTGGCCACAATTCCATAAGGTGCGTTTGGTACAAAAACAACACTTCACATCAGAACACCATCCCCGCGGTGAAGCATGGTGGCGGCAGTATCATGCTTTGGGGTTGCTTATCTTCAGCTGGAACTGGGGCTTCAGTCAAGGTGGAGGGAATTATGAACAGTTCCAAATACCAGTCATTTTGGCCCAAAACCTTCAGGCATCTGCTAAAAAAGTTGAAGATGAAGAGGAAGTTCACCTTTCAACACAATGACCCCAAGCATACATCCAAATCAACAGAAGAATGACTTCACCAGAAGAAAATGAAAGTTTTGGAATGGCCCAGCCAGAGCCCAGACCTAAATTCAATAGAAAATTTGGGTTCCTATGAGTACAATGAAAACGCATTTTGTTGAATGCGTTTTCGTCGACACATTTAGAGCGAACAGGCAAAACAGCGAAGTGGCTGTTCAGCGAATTCTTTCCCTGGGAAAGAAGTTGCTTGACCGCTTTGTTGTTTTGCCGTGTTCTGAAGTGTAGTGTGGTCCCTTGTCCGGTATAGCTCCCGAGCATGATTGTGCAACAGTTACTGACCTTAGGGTTAGGGTGCGAGTTAAGGTAAGTGCATATGTATGAAAGTGTTTACTGCTTTATATTTTGTGTTAAATGTATGGTTGAGTTACGTGCGTATGTGTTTTCAGTTGTTTACTTTTGTTTTGGGGGGTAGAATTAGGGTTAAGGTAAGTGTATATGTGTTTGGAGTTGTTTTTGTAAATGTGCGACAGTTACTGACCTTAGGGTTAGGGAGCGGGTTAAGGTAAGTGCATATGGTTTAAAATGTTTACTGCTTTTTTTTTTTTGTTAAATGTAGGTTTGGGTTATTTACATATGAGTATTTAGTTGTTTACTGTTTTTTGGGGGGGTATAATTAGGATTGGGTATGTGTGTATGTGTTTTGAAGTGTGTAATGTGTTTTTTTTTTGCAGGGGTTGGAACAGGGATTTATTTCCCTAGGAAAGAAATCGCTGTTCTTTGGATTCGACATTTTCAGCTTTCGCTGAAAATGTGTCGATGCAATATCGTTCGCTGTTTTAAGCGTTCAATGTTGCAATATAGACCAGAAAATTTGTGGAGTGACCTGAAGACGGCTGTGAACAAGAGATGCCCTCGCAATCTGACAGATTTGGACCACTTTTGCAAGGAAGAGTTGGCAAATATTGCCAAGTCAAGATGTGCCATGCTGACAGACTCCTACCCAAGGAGACTGAATGGTGTAATTAAACAAAAGGTGTTTCAACAAAGTATTAGTTTAGGGCTGTGAACACTTATGCAACCAGGTTATTGTACGTTTTTTATTTTTTATATTTTTTCCCCTAACAGATTTGTTTGTTTTTCAACTAAATTGCACAGGTTATAGGTCATATTAAAGGTGGGAATAGTTTTGAAATGTTTTATTGCAGTCTCTTTTTTTATATCGCAAAAACCTGACATTTTAACAGGGGTGTGTAAACTTTTTATATGGGTCCACGACAGAAGAATGAAATGCTGGATCACCGATGACCACATCGCCGACAGCAGACATCCCCGACAATGGTAAGTCAAGGTATTATGGAACGGAACATATTTCCATTCCCGTAATACACACAAAAAACACAATAAAATGTGTACAGCAGGGGGGCAAGCCCCCCCTACTTAAATATACCAACTCCGAGATCGCACTACAGTGAAGGAATGGGACTAACTCCCATTCTGCACTACTCACCGTTGTCAGAGATGTCTGCTGTCGTCGGCGATCTGGCATTTTGTTCTTCTGTCATGGACCCTTTTATATCCACTGTACTTAATTTTTAATTATGAAAGACAGCACAGAAAACATACTTTCTCATTCTGTTTTCTAGATTTTGGAATCATAAACCAAGCAGTACAGCCAAGTTATCTAAAGACAAAGTGTTAGTAATAAAATGTGACTAACCCAGCTAAAGACAAAAAAAAAAAAACAGTGCTTGTGACGTTTAGTGGACTAGGGCAAAAACAGTGCAACACAATGATGAAACTTCATAAGTTTCATCATAATTTACTTCTGCAATCATTATCTTGTGATAAACACATTAAGAAGCAATGTACAATGCTGAGATCCTACAGCAGCTCTATTCAATACCACTCATCCAATACACATGACTAAATTAGAGTAATGTTTCTGTTCAATGAATTTCACTTTCTGTCTGGCGTGGAAGCAGACCTTAGGCCACAATGAGAGGCTACCACAAATCTGAAAGCTGAAAAAACATTCCTCTGGATAGACACACAAGTTACTAGAAACAGAACACCTTGAAGAAAAAACATTTCCAGTCCACAATTTTTCAAAATAGACTTCTGTTCTTCTCAAATTTTTGGCCTTGACAAAGGAGAATATCTAAAGGACTAATGAACAGTTCAGACAGCACAGCTGTACAAAATCTTACCAAAATACTATATTTTTGAGTATGTCACTGATGCAGTAGTACTGACTTCTAGGACTTCTGCCTTTGAAGGGTAATGTCTAGCCTAACTTCCAGAGCTTGGTACCCTTTCTCCCTTCATGCTGGACAGGCACCTGCTCCTAAGGGATGTTAACATGCTCACTGCATAATGTTGGCATCTTCCACAGGACATCAGCAGGACAGCCATCCTACTCATTCCTAAGCAATGTCCTAGGGAAATGTTTGGGACCCTATCCAACTTGAAACCTCTGAGGAAGGGCTCTTGACAAGGGCTTTGATAATCAAGAGTTCTTCAAGTGCATTCAGACTTCAGCAGGTCTGAGGCCCTGGGAAAGGAAGAGACAGAAGGGATAAATGCACAGGAAAAAGGTACCCCACATCATCACCAGGATGTTCCCTTAAAAAGGAAGATAGGATGTTTGAAGAGAAACTCATAGTACAACAATTATCGACTCAAATGTCTACTACTGTGGTAAATAAACTGTCACTACACTCTTCGTATAGATTACCGCTGCAGTAATATTGACTACTGGAATGATTCCCCAAGTTCACAAAAATGAGAGATAGTAAGAGCGACTAAAATGGGTTGTAAAATCTCTGCAGAATAGCAGTATCAAAACTCAGCCCTTTCTATGTAATCAATCTCTAGCCTGTGTTTAGAAAACATATTGCAAGAAGACCATTTGGCAGCCCCTGAACTGGCCTGTACACATACAGCCCTAAGGAAGATTGCAGTAGTTGCTCCCCTCTGGTGCTTGGATCCTCACATGCTCTTCCAGATTTTTACCACTGTAGGAGTAGCAGGAAAATTATCAGTTGACCCATCATACGGAGACTGGACACTGGTGTTCCTCTTTCTTGGCTGCAAAGAAAAAAGTGATCTGAAGTTCTGATACCACCTAATGGCTCTGTTTAAAAAACATGTCAGAATCCAGCAATTCTGGGATGTCCACTCCTAAGTCTCACCTTTGTTTTGGGAGGTTACTAATCAAAGGAGGCAGCTGTACAGCCTGACTGATGGAAAACTCCGTCACCATGTTTAGAACCAAGGAAAGGCTGGTTCTAAAACTAACTTAAGGCTCTGAACTATCAACGTACTCCTTCCTGTAGCCCAGGATATGAGTTTTGATTCCTTCCACTTCCATAAGCCTACTGTGCAACACTGGTTCATAGGTTCGTACTAGGCTATCTGCCCTAGGGCATTTATAAGCCTAGCCAGAGTGTATGTGGCTTACACCACCCCTTAGGATGACAATACTACGCCCTTTTAGGGTTTAGTTTACTATGCCCTCTGTCAGTGACACAGAGATGACCCCCGGGGTAAACCTACGATCTCCCATCCACTCGTCGAGATTTCTCTTGAATAGAGTCAGTGAGGGGCTCTGCCTAACATGGACTGGGATTCTGTTCCAGAGTGTAGGGAGCCTCTGGGTTATGAATCTGTCCCTCCAGCATGTTCTATTTATTTCTGTGTTGAGGTTTAAGTCACTTGTTCTCGTGGCTCTGATGGATTTGGATTTTCTGAGGTGGAGCATGTCCATTAATTCAGGATTGGACATGGCCTTGTACGTTAGGCACAGATCACCTCTGAGTAGGCGGTATGCGACTGAATAGAGCTGGAGTTTTACAGTCGGGCAGCATATGACATATGTTTAAGACCCTTTATCCTCTTGGTGAGGAACTTTTGGGGTCTTTCCAACTGCTGCAGGTGTCGGGTGAGATACATCCCAAACGGGGCATTGTACTCAATCATTGGCCTGATAAGAGAAGAGTACAGGGGCACAATGACCTCTCTTGATCTAGATGTGAAACCCTTCATGATAAGGTGGGCAATATAGAAGGTCTTCCTAACCACTTTGGCAATGTGAGTGTCAAATGAGAGGTTACTGTCAACCTGGGTCCCTAGGTCCCTGATTACCTCTTCCGTACTTAATGGATTACCACCTATGCGGTAATTTGTCGGTACCTTGTTTTTCCCAAAGGGTATGGCTATACATTTTTTGGCGTTCAGCTTAAGGCCATGGCTCTGGCACCAATTATCCATTTCTATGAGGCTTCTATGAAGGATGTTTGTGTCCGCTGGAGTATCAATTATGGAGCCCAGTTTGCAGTCATCTGCAAACTTTGTCAGCCACAATCCTCCTATGTTTGCCTGTACCTCAGAAAAATAAATGCCGAACAAGAGGGGTCCCAGGACTGAGCCCTGTGGGACACCGCTTGTGACTGGCTTAGAGTCTGACATAGCTCCAGCAACTCTGACCCTGTGGGTTCTGTCCTTGAGCCAGTTTGCAACCCATCTTGTGACATATGGGTTTACATTTAAGCTGGTGAGTTTGTCTATGATACCCGAGTGGGGTATTGTGTCAAAGGCTTTTGCAAGGTCAAGGTAGGCTGTGTGAACTGCCTTACCCTCATCAATGGCCTTAGTGACTGTTTCAAAAAGTCGACCAAGTTCAAAAGGCAGGATCTGCCCTTGACAAAGCCAAATTGGGTAGGATCCAATGTCTGTAGGTCCCCAATGTCTTTGTTTATGAGTTCCATAATGATCCTCTCCATAGCTTTGCAGACCAGGCTCATCAAGCTTATGGGGCGGTAATTTTCAGGGTCCGTAGAAGCACCGCCTTTGTGAAGTGGGACCACTGTTGCCGTGCGCCACTCTTTGGGTGCATATCCTGTAGTAAGGCTAAGATTAAACAGCAGCCTTATGTGTGGGTTTAGTTCCTCTTGGAGTTCATGTAGCACACAGCCCGGGACACCATCCGGTCCCATTGATGCTGTTTTTAGCTTTAGAGAGGGCGGCTCTCACCTGGGCATCTGAGATGTTAGGGAGGCTACACTCTGCTGGGATAGTTATTTCTCCTTTTGGGAGAAATTTGCACTGAACCTGTCTGCCAGAATGCTGGCAATGTCAGTGGGTTCAGTGTATTTTGTGTCATTTTGGACTAACTCTGAGCATATCTGGGAGTTTCCACCCAGGTTTCTAACATAGCTAAAGAAGGCCTTGTGATTGTCTTTTGTGTCTTCTGCGATTTTTCTCTCAAAGTTGGCCTTGGATGATTTTATGAGTGATCGTAGTTTTTTGCTAGTACTGATCAGAGATGCCTTCCCTTTTAGGGATTTTGCTCTGTCATGTAGTAGCTTCCTCCTCCTGTTGTAAAGTTTGTTTATGGCTGGGGTCCACCAGACCGGGCGCCTGCCTTTGGGGGAATGGGTCTTGGTTTTATTTGGGATTGCATGATCCATGCATTCTTGAAGGTGCCCATAGAAGGCATTTGCAAAGGATTCAGCAGTGTGGGCTGTGGTTTCCACTGGCCCAGGGGCCTTGAAAGATACCACTTCAGTCTTAAGAAGTGTGAAGTTTGCTTTTGAGAAGTTCTTCACTGTGGAATTTTGTGCAGGGGGTGGGGGTGGGATGTGGATTTCCAGTGAGATTAATTTATGGTCTGATCTTACCAAGGAGGGATGTACTTCCGGTGTGGAGCATTTTGTCCCCATGTTTGTGATGATCAGGTCTAGTATATTGTCTCCTCTTGTGGGAATGGTGACTAATTGTTCCATTGCATTTGAGTTTATGAATTCTAGGAACCTTTGGGCTAGGGTGTTGGGGCTTGAGTAATGTTCCCAGTCTATGTTTGGGTAGTTGAAGTCTCCCAAAATGATGGTATTTGGAGAGATATTCATACTCTCCAGTGTCTTCAGGAAGGCTGTGTGGGGTTCCTGAGTTTGAGAGGGTGGTCTGTAGCATGCTACAAACTGTAAGGCAGTTTTGCCTATGGTTAGCTGCACCTGGATAGTCTCCGATGCTTCGTGCATTGCCACTAACCTAGAGGTGTGGGTATCTTTGATGAAAATGGATACTCCCCCTCCTTTTGTGGTTCAGTCCAAGTTTTGGGGCCGGAAAGCATGATATGAGGTAAAACCCGATAGTGCTGGGGTGCTCTCAGGAGCCTTGAACCAGGTTTCAGTCACTGCACAGACATAGATGTTCTCCATACTGAGGAGGGCTTCGAGGGCGTGCATCTTGAGGTTTAGACTTCTGGCACTGAGCAGCATTACCCTTAGTTTTTTCCACTTGTGTTTTCTAGGGAGGTAGGTTTGTCATTTGAGCCTTGCCTAAAAAAGGCACTATGGGGTGGCAAGAGCCTTGGCCAATATCCGGAAGCCCAGGGGTGACAGGTGCAAGCCATCCCTTGCGAAGCAGCATGGCTTGTCAAGCATGTCATCCCAAGCAGACAGACATTGGATCCCCTTAGAATGACACCAGTAATTAAGCCAATTGTTAAAACTGATCATTTTGTCTTTGTACTGTGGCATCATTCTTGGTGAGGGTAAGCTGCTGCTCAGGGTCAGGGTCATACCGGCCTGGGCTACATAATCAGAGAGCTCCTCTATGTCTCTTTTCATGTAGTCCAGGGAGGTACGTCTCAGGTCGTTCACACCGGCATGTACAATGACTGAGTCATATTTGTATTTGCTGTGGAGTGACCTGAGTGCTTGTGTTATGTGGTGGATTCTAGCTCCCGACAGGCAGCTTACTGTGACCCTCTCCTTGTTCAGTTTGGTGAGTGGGACGTCAGTGTGCCTGACTATGGAGTCACCTATTACAAGTGTGTCTGGCATGTTGTTTGGCCTTAAGGGCTGTGACTGTTTAGCACACTGACTTTGTGAACTATGTGTTGCATGTGCTATGTCTTGAGGTGGTGGTTGCTTGGGTGTCTGCTTTGGAGGCCTCTGTTGTTTTGGTAGATTTTTAATCAGCGCCTCCGAGTATGTTTTTGTGTGTTTATGTGTTTGGTTTGCAGTTGTGATAGTTCTATGTGAGACTGGGTTTGTGGTGTGCGTTGTTACCTTCTCCTCCTGACTGGTCTTGCCAGTACTGAATTGAGAGCTCAGCCTCCAGTTTGGCTATATAGTTGCATCTCTCGCATATATTTGTATTTGTTGGGAGGAGGAGAGGGTTCTTTGTGTACATGAGGCAATTGTAACATTGCCTCAAGATTCCCAGATTCACCAGCTGAACAGGAGAGGACGCCAGCAACTGACCCTTCGACATGCTAGAAATAGTGAAAAAGATTGCTGTGTAACTGAGTCAGAAAGGACCTATAGGGAAATGGGTACTCAACAGAATTTAGGTGAATGAATTACTTTTGTTTGTTTAAGAGTGCTTTACCTGTATAAAAAATGCTTAAGGAGCAAGTGCTGAGCTTTTCAGATAGAGTATAGGCTGTTTAGATTGCAAGTAGAACAGTTCTAAGGGAAAAATTGAAGAGCAGACTTGGCGGAGCCAGAAAAAGTTTAACCTTGTTTAACCAAGTTTAACCTTCTTTAACCGGCGCTGCACTATGCGCACGACCGCGCAAAGCCGTGCAAATGCGGATTTTAAGCAGTGAACTACAAAAGAGCTAGGAATGGTCCCAAACAACCAATTACTAACAGCTTCTTGTGCTGAGGTCACTTCCCCCAAGGATAGGTAGGATGCTCAAGGCTCCCCACTCCCACTGGTGAGCAAAGAAACTTCCTTCTATCCAAGTAAGGTAATGGACAACACAGGAACTACACCACAGCCCAGAATACAGCAATGCCTGTATACTGGTCTAAACTAGTCGAGGAAGGCGGGAAAACAACTGAGCAAGTCACTTAACCATACAGTGCTCCCCAGATGCTCTTGAAAAGGGAAACCTGTGTCCAGCGAGCTTACCCAGTTAACAAATATATAAAATAAAATAAAAATAAAGCCATCTTTGTGGAACACTAGAAAGAGTGCTTTGCGCATTAGGGCCCGTAGTTCTGACATCCTTTTAGCTGATGTGATGGCAAACAAAAAATGCAATTTTCCAAGTTAAGAATTTCAGACATGCAGAAGCAACAGCTTTAAAAGGAGACCACATAAGCATTTCCAGGACAACATTTATATCCCAAGGAGCAGCAATGATATTTTGAGCCAGTTTCAACTGTAGGACTCCCTTAAGGAAACGTTTAACCTCCATCAGAAAAGTAAGGAAGGCTCCATCAGTTTGCAGGCTGAGATGACAAGAGGCATATGACAAATCTCAGTTAAACAGCTTAGACAAGCAGGACTCTAGACTACTTCTCCAGCACCAGAGCCCCTAAGACTCCATTTGCCTAATGTGCAACTCTGAAAAAGTAATTTAACCCTGAAAAGTGGCAGTTGTTTCCAGTGGACTTGGTTGTTTAGTAAATAAAATAAGTAAATACAACTGCAGTTGCCTGTTAAACAAGCTACAGAGATGTTAACTGCCTTTCCTCCTAAGAACATATCTAAAATTGGAGACAGAAATACTGAAATCTACCAAAAGGGTGAGCATTCTTTTTGCTTGAGGAACACTGCCACAGGTGACAGTAGCTTTCACTAACTGGATAATCAATCCGTTTTTGAGAGAAAAGCCACTATTTTTTTTTTTTTTAGTTCACCTTGTCAAGATATTTCACACTACTGTCACTAAATGACACTGAGAAAGCAATTAACTTGGCACTGCAAATGCTTAACACATTCTTCCAGCCATGCTTGCCCCTAGTAACAACAACTTTCAAAAGATAGCAGTACTTCATGCCAACGTGGATTTTCTCCTTGTAGCATTTAACTCCTAGGTCTGATTTACAAGCTTAGATACTACTGGCTTTCAAGAACTGGTACAAGCTCCCCAGATGGTGTCTTCCCGGTATAAACTTTCATATACAATCAAAGGAAGAGATCTTTAATAACCTGTAAGAAACAGAACAATCTCAGTTCATTACTACCGGAGCAATTATGTGTTTTTGTACAACATGTTAAATAAAACTGACATTGCTTACTGAAGTAATTTTTCACTCAGCCTGCAAACATCAACATATCTGGTTATCCAGAGCCCACTGTCCATTTTTATATCTGAGGACAGCCTAAAAAATATCCCTACTATAGAGCCCGAGATCAGGATAGACCAGTAAACTGCTCCCACACTGACCTGCATCCTGGTGTTTAACCTGTGTATTTCCCATTGACTTACATACGTACTGACATTTCATTCTTGTACTTATTTAATTAATCAGGAATTATTGATTGGTATAATGCTCTTTTGCCATGATAATATAATACAATACAGTAATAATTTTTATAAAGTATTTGATTTATACAGCTAATAAAGATACCCCACTTATGACCTGCAACATATTTGAATCATTTCACTTATATGGCTAACTAGTAGGGTAGATCACTTATATGGCTAACTAGCGGGGTAGATACAAATATATATACAAGTGGTAATTACAAATCTCTTCATATGTGCAATAAAACCACATTCTTAGAAGTCTACATTTCAGCTAAGTACAATAAGTGGCTTGGGTACTATACAATTTAAAAGTTTGAAAAGTACCACTTTAATCTCACTGGTCACTGTTATAAAAGCAATTTGCACTTACAGCTGTCAATAGAGAACGCAAGTTTCTGTGGAAGATCAAGCAGTTTAAGTCACTTTAAATTTCTTTAGTGAGTGCATTTCAGTTATCTGGCTGTGTTTTGAAGTTTGAGTAGGCCCTTTTGAAGTCACTCAAGAAAATGAGAGCCTACCAAACTAGTACTGTATGACCAGTGTTCCTTAATAAGTAAGCAGTAGATCGGTTGGTGGTGGACACTAGTCTGTACTCAGAAGTTTGGTATTTAGAGAATTAAGAAGTAAAATGCCTACATCAACTGTATTACAAGCTGAGTTAAGTAAAAACTTGCAGTGTTAAAGATAGTACTGCATTTTATTTTTCTGTTTACTTACACGTTTCATTAAATATTGTTAAAGATAGTAATACATTTTATTTTTCTGTTTGTTTCACTGAATATTGTGGTCTGTCTCTCTGCAGGGTTGTTTTCACTTCATTGATATTCGGTGTTGAACTCTTAGCCTAGAGGGTTTCTCTGTGCTTATAAGTGTTGGTCACTTATCTGTCAATTTATTTCTGCTGAATATCCAAGCTGTTTGGCTGGCTGCTGTATACCTACATCAACTGTATTACAAGCTGAGTTAAGCACAAACTTGCACTGTTAAAGACAGTACTGCATTTTATTTTTCTATTTGTTTCATTGAATATTGTGTTAAAAGACATTTTTCTGTTGCTTTATTTGTTTCACTGAATATTGTGGTCTCTCTGCAGTTAGTCCCCCCACCGTCCCCGTTCTTCTTGCGGTATTAATCTTGGTGGCTTTGGAATTGCCCGCCGCTCCTGTAAATTTGTGTTTGAACCCTCCTCTTGGGTCCATCTCATTTGCTCACTCAACCGAATACGGTGAAATCATATTTTGATTTCAGACACTCCTACTAGTCTCATCTGTTCAGCTCTATCCCAGCTCTAACCCAGTCTAGTGTCATTAGCTCCTTCTACCTAATACAGAGAGAACATCTCAGAAGGTCAACCCACCTAGGTCCTTAACCTTGAATTATCTTCTTTTTCTCCTTTCTCCCTTTCCACTTTACTACAAAAAACTGATATAATCTCCTTGTGTTCTGAGTGTGCTTCTCAGGTGATAAGTATATTTTTGGCACTTTTTAACTGTTCAGAGTTGAATAAAACAATAAATGAATTCAGTTCAGAATACAGTTTGAATAAATTACATTTATTTAAACTGTACTTGCTTTAATATTGCTACATACTCAAGTGTGCTAGCTTGCACTGGACTTGAATTGTTTTAGTGCTGTTTTAACTGCTTTTCTGTAAAGAAAAAAAATTCTAAGCTTGTTTGCTGCCTTTCCTGTAACTAGTCTAGTCCAGATAGAGATTTGCTGTATCCAGGACTGTTTCTAAGCCTCTGAGCCCCCAAGCCATTCTGTGTTGGAGGGAAGCCTTATAACTTGTCAGTGGGAGTGGTAAGCACTAGGTAGCCTATCTACCACAAGATGAATGGTTTTGAGCCCAGAATTTGTAGTTTATTGGCCGTGTGGGCAGTTTTTCCATCTCTTTCAACTTTCTGGTTTAAAAGCCTGCGTTTGCACTTGTTTCCCGCCTTTCCTGTAACTAGTCTAGTCCAGATACAGATTTGCTGTATCCAGGACTGTTTGTAAGCTTCTGAGAAGTGCCAAAGTCTGCTCTTCAATTTTTCCCTTAGATCTGCTAGCTCTCTCCTCTCCTGCACTTTTACTAGCTTATTAGTCTAGCACTTTACCATACCAGACTTCTTGTAGCAATTACTGTAGCACACAAAAGTGCTATCAGCACTAAACGTTCTACAAAGAAACAGCTCCAGTACTTAAGATTAATGCCCACCCCTCCAGGCATGTCTAAAGGTCAGTTACCCGTGCTTTCTCCTATTAACCTGGTGAACCTGGGCATCCTGAGGCATTGTAACAACTGCCTCATGTACACCAACAACCCTCTCCTCTTACCTCCCAACACTCAGACTTGCGAAAGATGCACTTATATATCCAAATTGGAAGCCACGCACTCTCCAGCCAGGACAGGAATAGCTGGTGAAGAGGAGGTCGTCAACACTTGCACCACACCACATGGCAAACATAGCCCTCCAGAACACATAACAGCACTGCCTTCACATAAAAACACAAACCACACACCCACCTTCACAGAGGCTCTCAATAAAATCTACCCAAGCAGCAGAGACCTCAAAGGCAGAAACACACTCGACCACCACATCACAACACTAATCACAAGACACATAACTCTCCTAAACAGTGTGCCACACATAACTCTCCTAAACAGTGTGCCACTCAACAAAAGTCTCTAAGGAAAAACAGCATGCCCAGCACACTAGTCATAGGTGACTCGATAGTGAGGCACACTGATGTCCCACTTACTAGGTTGAATAAGGAAAAAGCAACGGTCAGCTGCCAGTCAGGTGCCAGGATCCGCCACATAAAGCATGCACTCAGGTCCCTCAAAAACATGTACAAATATGACTCTGCCATTGTACATGTGGGTGTGAATGACCTGAGACATATCTCCCTGGACTACATGAAAAGAGACAAGGAGGAGCTCTCGGATTATGTAGCCCAGGCGGGTATGACCCTAGCCCTGAGCAGCATACTACCATCAACCAGAATGATACCACAGTACAAGCATAAAATGATTGATTTCAACAACTGGCTAAGTTTCTGGTGTCATTATAAGGGGCTCCAGCATCTGTCTGCCTGGGATGACATGACTGACAGACCTCGATGCTTTGCCAAAGATGGCCTGCATCTGTCACTCCTGGGCTTCCAGATACTGGCCAAGGCTCTTGCCACCCATATAGTGCCTTTTTAGGTGGTGTTCCAAATACCAAATTACCACTGTAACAGCTACAAACAAATGCAATCTGGGGGTCATGCTGGTCAATGCTAGAAATTTAAATCTCAAAATGCATTCATTCGAAGCACTCCTTAAAATGGAGAACATTGACATTTGTGCTGTAACAGAGACCTGGTTCAAGGCAGCAGAAAGCACCCCCATGCACTACCAGGCTAAAACTCATTCCACAACTTTCGGCCCCAGAACTTGGACCAAAGCTCCAAAGGCAGCGGTGTTTCCATATTCATAAACGATGCACACACCTCCAGACTGACAGCCCAACATAATGCATCAGAGATACTTTAGGTGCAGCTAACATTGGGTAAGACAGCGATTCAGGTCGTAGCCTGTTATAGATCCCCCCACCATGTCCCAAGACTCACATTCCAAAAGTTCCTAAGCACCCTGGAGAATATTAGGGTCCAACCAAACACTCTCATACTGGGCAACTTCAACTACCCCTCCATTAACTGGGAAAACTACTCATGTACCAATACACTTGCCCAACGTTTCCTGGAATTCATTAATTCCAATGTCCAGGACCAGATCGTTCTTACCCCCACTAGAGGTAGCAACATCCTTAACCTGATCATTACTAACATGGGCGACCGCTGTTCTACACCAATAGTCAACTCCTCCCTGGTTAGATCCAACCACAAACTAATCACCTTGGAAATCCACATCCCTCCCACCCACCCCACCTGCAAAGATAACCACCATGAAAAACTTCTCCAAAGCTAACTTTGGGTTCCTAAAAACACAGGTGGCTAACTTCACAGCACCCATACAAATGAAGAATAGTTGCATGACCGTCAAATCATACACCAATGCAATGTATGAACACGTACACAAATGCATGGCTCTTGCCATACCCAATAGAACCAAGATGGTCTCCTCCAAAAAAAATGAAGCCAATCTGGTGGTCCCCTACCATAAACAAACTCTACAACAGGAGGAGGAAACTGATGCGGAAAAAGGTGAAGTCACAAGACTGGAAAAACTACCTTATCAGCCTCAACAAAAAGTTGAGATCTCTCATTAAATCCTCTAAAGCTGGCTATGAAAACAGAATTGCAGGAAATAGTAAAGCCAACCACAAGGCATTCTACAGTTATGTAAAGAATCTCCACGGCAATATCCAGATTTGCTCTGAGCTACTGCACGATGGTGCTTCCTATACTGAGCTACCAGATATTGCCAATATAATGGCCGACAGATTCAGTGCCAACTAAGCCCCCCCCCCCAAAGGACCAATCATAATACCAGTAGATTGCCAGGCACCCAGTATTACTGCTGCACAGGTTAAAACAGCACTGTCCAAGGTTAAGAATACAACTTCTATGGGACCTGACAATATCCCTGGCTTTGTTCTGCATGAACTACAGAGTGAAATGGCACCTCACCTGTGTGTCCTGTTCAATCACAGCCTCACCTCAGGCTTTGTCCCTACCAAATGGCGCACTGCTGCAGTAATCCCTCTCCACAAAGGAGGAGCGACTACAGACCCTGGGAACTATCTCCCCATTATCCTGACAAGTCTGATATGCAAAGCTATGGAACACATCATCATGGACCTAATACACAAGGATATAGGGAATCTCCAAACTCTGGATCCCACACAGTTTGGTTTTGTGAAGGGTAGATCATGCCTGCTCAACTTGGTAACTGTGGATGAAGGCAGGGTGATTCATACACAGCCTCCCTTGATCTGGCCAAGTCCTCTGACACCATTCCCCACTCGGGAATCACAGAAAAACTCTCTAAGCTAGGTATCAAACCTATATCACTAGGTGGGTTGCAAACTGGCTCACAGACAGAACCCAAAGTGTGAAAGTAGCCAACTCCAAGTCAGACTGCCAACCAGTCACGTGTGGAGTCCCACAAGGATCGGTCCTGGGTCGCCTCCTGTTTGGTATCTACTTCTCAGAAGTCCAGGCCAACATGAAGGGACGCTGGCTGACAAAGTTCACAGACTATTGCAAGTTGGGAGCCATTATTAACTCCACAAGTGTGCTGACAACCTACAGAAAGGCCTCACTGAGACCGACGACTGGTGTCAGAACGACGGCCTTAAGCTCAATGGCAAAAAAATGTGTCCTCATCCCCTTTGGGAAAAACCCAGTTCCCATGAATTACCACATCAATGGTAGTCCACTGAACACAGAAGGCATTATAAGAGATTTGGGAACACAGGTTGACAGCAACCTCTCTTTTAACCACCACATTGCCACTGTGGTCAGAAAGTCCTTCTTTGTGGCACATCTCATTACTAAGGGTTTTGCATCCAGGAAGAGAGTGGTCATTGTCTACCTCTACACTTCCCTCATTACGCCAATCAAAGAGTACAATGCCCCGTTTGGCATGTACCTCACTAGACACCTGCAACAACTGGAGAGGCCTCAAAAGTACCTCACAAAGAGGATCCTAGGCCTTAAACACTTGTCCTACATGGACAGACTAAAAAAAAACTCCAACTATTTTCTGTCTCATATTGCCTACTTAGAGGCGATCTCTGCTTGATTTACAAAGCCATGTCTGACCCAGCTCTGTTAGAAATGCTACATCTAAAGAAGTCCCAATCCTTCCACACCACATGCTCCAGAAACTTCAATCTCATTACCACAATCAACAGAACATGCTGGAGGGACAGGTTCATAACCCAGAGACTGCCCATGCTATGGAACAGACATACATGTCAAACAGAGCACCTCACTGGCCCTCTTCAAGAGAAATCTTGATGAGTGGATGATAAATAGAAAATTCACCCTGGGGATCACTCCAGTGGCTCTACTCGACAGAGGCACTGGGAACTAAGGTTGGGTGGCATGATGCCAGGCTAATACTATGGGCTAGAGTTGTAAATTCTCCAGGGCCATTAGCCTAGTACACACCTATGAACCTATGAATAACTGACAGACAACTGGATTTTTGTAATGATACAGAGGCAATCCTGAGGGTGAGGATAAGGCAATAAAACATCAGACTTTCTTGACAGTAGGTTTAACGAAACGGGTATTATATTTTAAATTTAGGGCTATAAGAGAAACTGCATAT
The DNA here is from genome assembly GCF_019279795.1 of Protopterus annectens. Classification (NCBI taxonomy): domain Eukaryota; kingdom Metazoa; phylum Chordata; order Ceratodontiformes; family Protopteridae; genus Protopterus; species Protopterus annectens. The sequence goes on from NC_056729.1 coordinate 469,351,771, forward strand.
TCCAGTTTGGGATTGACTGATTCAACCCAGTGACTTTTTTAGCCTCAAAGATCAGACATCTAGTAAGTTTGTTGGAGAGTTTTAGCTTTATCACCTTATCAGTTCTACATTCAGAATGGTTCAGGGTGTGGGGGATGGGTCCAAGCAGAGACCTATGTAATGTCAGTTTTCCCCTTCTTTGGAATACTGCTGAATGACTTAACAGGGGTTAGGATAAGTGCAACACAATGTTCAGAAGAAAAGATCTGCCCTTAACAAACCCATACTGTTCCACATCTAGTGAAACAACTGTTTTGCAATAGTTTGACAAGTTCAAGTGTCTTCATGATTTCACATACACTCAGTTTCTTTGTCCGAGATAAATACATTAATGCATGGCAAATCACTGGATGTTTTGTATTCATTTTATCAAATCAGTAAAAGCTTATGTTTTTTGTATACATCATGGCTGCAGTAGTAGTGACTACCGGGACTTTGGCCTGATGTCCAGTGCAACACCTACAGCTTGGTATTCTTCCTCTTCCAGGTCTGAATGAATGCCTAAACCTTAGGAATACCAGAACACTTCCTGGATTAACCTGGCATCTGCCCGCCCATTCTTTTGTTCTTTCTTGTGGCAAATTGCATTGTTTGAACTGATGTAGTCTGGCTGGCCTGTTCCACAGCAGAGTACACATTTTTCCCCTGGGAAAACCACTTTTGTTTTGAGACCATTTCTTGTGTGTGTGTGTGTGTGTGTGGGGGGGGGGGGGGGGCAAAAAACTGGTTATGAGTAATAAGCTATACCTGCTCTGAAAAGAAAACAAAAACAAGCATGCATGTACAAGACAAATTCAACATCCACAGACTGCGTATTTTTGTTACGACCCAGTGTACGGCATTCAAAATTGTAGATTGTGTCAGGGTTTTTCCTCCAAAACACTTGAGAAGGGAATACTCCTTTCAAAACTAGCTCAACAAGAATAGGTACAAGGATTTATCCATATTACTACCATGGCATCTACCAGCTTGTGTTCTTCTTTGAATATTTGCTAGAAGAAATGTAAAGAGAAGGAGTGAAAAGAAAAGACGATAGGAAACACTGGAATTGCAGCTTTGGCACCAACATTCCTGCTCTGCTTGAGGATGCAGGTTACAGTGAGATGCTTTTACAGCCCCCAGCCTATGTAAGTGAAGTATCCAAGGCTTCTGGCAGTGGTAGCCACCATGCCTTTAGATGAAGGCAAATGCTGCTAAGCCAATGGCCTCCACGTGAAAGCTGGAATAAATGCTATCCATCAGGTGCCCACTTCCAACACCTGTTTTGTCATTTGTGGAGGGGAAGATGTTACCTCATGATTCTTGTTAAGGAAGCTATCATCCCTAGCAAGAAATGGATGCTAGGGACTCCTGTCCATAGAATCAAACACACAAGGAGGCTGCCCATTCTAAGAGGTCTTAAAGCCCAAGCATAGGATGTCTGTCCACCCAAGCTCCCTGCAGCTTTGTGTTCCTCAGATCACTGGCAAGCTCTGATCCCCTACAGTTTTCTCCCAGATGTGGCTCTTAATGGCTCAATGTTTCTTTGAGAAAGCAACCAAGACCTTTATTATTAAAGCTGCAAACCTACCAGTAATAAGAGTTGATCCTGACAAAACTATGGCAAAATGGCAAAGTATTAAAAGATGGAGGCAGTACAGTGTTCGTGGAAATGATTATTCACTGTACACCAGGCAGAAGAAAAAAAAATTATTCCAGTAATCAGGGAATTTCGAGATACAGATGTGAGATTCAAGCTGCTGTATCCAGCTGTCTTCAGAATATTTTTCCTGGAAGTTCAAAGTAATTTTTTGATGCAAAATAGGCTAAGAAGGAAATGCAAAAAAATTGTACAAAAGAGCCATCAAGCAGAACTGAACTTTGCTTCTTCTTCTTCTTCTAATAAAGCACACGGAGAGACTTTGCTAGAGAAACCTTTTCTACTGTCCAAAAAAGAAAAGGAAATGCTTGAGAGACAGAGAAAAGCACAGCAGGTGACCAAAAGAATTGGGAGCACCATGGAACTGAACTGGAATCTGGAGTTGGGAGAGTGAGATAAACAGGAAGACAAGCAACATGGAAATTAGTGGAAAGTCTAGACTTTTGATGACACTGTTAAACTTGTGGGAAGCTGAAAAGCATTTGCCTCTCTTCATGTTATTAATGTCTGGAAATACTTATGGGAGGGGAAGAAAGAAAAAGGTAACTAAGAAAAACAACTTCTGTCCTTAACAGTATTTCTATGAAACTTTTCCCAATATAAATTGCATATTTTATAGTACAGTATTTTTAGTTGTTCTTTTATGTGACAAAGTTACTATAGTAAACTGATGCCCTTTTTTTCCTCCTTTCCTCTTCTTTCTTCTTTTTGGTATTAAGAAATGTAGGCAGAGTGCAAAAAGGGAAGAAAAGCTTGACAAAAGTTTGTTTAAGTTAAAAAGCTGTAATCGTGGGCTGCTGAGGTGGAGGATGGGGTACAAAAGTACACAGATCATAATATATGTAGAGATTGTGTGTTTTCTCTTACTTCTGCATGGATGAATGTCTGGATTAAGACACCTGGCATAATCTGATAATTTTTAAGTGGAATCAAGTAAATATCAGAACACTGAATATAATGAAAAGTTTTCCTTTAGCAAGAAATGTTTCAGCTTGTCTCTCAGGCTTCAGCTGATGGCTATTTTTACCTTTACATATCCATGGAGAAAGGCTGATAATAGGGCAATAAAAGAGAGAGCAATGGCTTATTCAAGGCTAAATGTTAATGATTTCTGAAAGCATGCAAGTTGCTCTCACATATGGAGGGCGAGGGGCAATAAAGATAAAAACAACAGGCACTAATTACTTTAAGTAGAAGCACAGGCAATAGCATGCATCTTAGCATGCCTAAAAAAGTTATGTACTTACCATAACAACAGATCTGTATGATTTGTCTCCATTTGCTTCAACCTGTGGGTCTTTGGATCCAACACCGGCCAATTCTATTAGACTTAAAACTTGATGGCTTCATCTCCCTTATCTACAACTGCCTGCTTCTCACCCTAATCCTCAAATTGAGTTTGTCCCATGACAACCACTTTCAAAATGCACTAAAAAGGTTTCCCAACCAAAGAAGATGCAGGACTCCAAAGATAAGGAACAGATGATCTCCACTGTCTGGTTATCACAAAAAGGGTAAGATCGCCAAACCATCCAAAGGAAAGGGTGGGGGAAAGGTTGATCCAGACAGAGACAGACAACAAGGCTCTATTACTATTATTATTATGGTAAGTACATAGCTTTCATATCCGATGGTGTCTGCTCCATCTGGCTTCGACTTGTGGGACAGTGTCTCCAGCCATGAAAAATTCCCTGAGAGGAACTAAGGAAGGATATTCTGCAACATGGTGGAGCCAAAAAAAAGCCCTGGATCTAGACTGAACACTCAGCTTATAATGTGACACAAAAAGCAGTCAAGTTGCAGCTGCACAAATATCATCCACTGATACCCTAGAGAGGAAGGCTACAGAAGTAGCCATAGCCTTTGCCGAATGACCCTTAGGCTTGTGTGGAAGACTCTTGCCTTTCAATGAATATGCAAACAAAACACAGTCTGACAGTCACTTGGATAAAATCACTTTAGACACAGGTGAGTCCAGCCTGAATTTAGAAAAGGAGACAAATAACTGACTGGATTTTCTGAAAGCTGTGGTACAATCCAAATAAAATCTCAATTGCCTGTGTGCATCCAAGCAATGCAAAAGGAATTCACCTTTATTAGAGAAATTAGGAAAAAAACACAAGAAGATGACCAGAACTCTTAAGGGTACTCTTGGAAGCTACCTTTGGCAGAAAAGGAAGGTTTGTTTGAAGAGAAACCCTTTTGGAACACTAAATAAGGAGGTGAAGAATCAAGACCTTAAAATACTGAAACTCTCCTACAGGAAGTAACTGCCACCAAAACAAAGTTTTCCAAGACAAGAGCTTCAAGTCAGAAGTAGCAGAAGGTTCAAATGGAGGGCCTGCAAGGACTGGCAAAACAAAAGACAAATCCCACGGAGGAACTGGATTTCAAAGATGATGTAACAAAAAGGTACCCTTGAAGAATGCCTTGGAAATATTGAGGGAAACCAGAGGTACGTTAACCCTGTCAACATGAAAGTTAGAGATGGCCGCCAACTGCACTTTAATCGTAGAAAAACTGGAACCTGACAAACAACTCAGCTAGAAAATTCAAAACATATTCCAAAGGGACGGAGAAATGATAGAGTCTCTACAATTCTGCCCAGAGAACAAACCTCGCCCATTTACTGGAATACACTTTTCTAGTTGACTTCTTTTGAGATGAAGACAATATATGAACAACAGCCTGTGAAAGCTTGGGATTTCAGGCCATCAAGGGAAGTGAAGGGAACCATGCAGTTAACTTAAGGGACTGAAGGTTGAAGGGATCCAGGCCTGCTGCATGAGAAATGACATCCAGAATGGGATCCAGTACTGAAGGGGATACTTCAGAAGTGGCCGAAGGAAGCAAAACCACACCTGATGATACCAAAACGGACTGTGACATTCACGGTAGCTCTGCAGTGGTCTCTGAAGAAACTTTCTGAAAGGGAGTGCAGGATAAGGTTAAGAAACCACAGTGGGCAAGCAAACAGCAGAACATGCCTGGGCGACTGTACTGGAAAAGGAACTAAGGCATAACAGCTGCTGCACTTGGTTTTGGATGGGAGGAGAATAGGTTACAACACAGAGTGCCTCAGCGCTGAGGTGCAATACTCAGATTTAGGGACTACTTATTAGGCAACAGAATGCTCCTGCTGAAGCTGTCGGCTAGAATGTTGGATTTACCTAGGATGTATGGTGCCACCACAAACTGCTGAGAAGAAATTGCTATTGCCAAACCCTCATGATCTCCCGACAGAGGATAAGAAAGTGATCCCCCTGCTTGTTGAGACACAAGACAACAGAAACTTTGTCCATCTGAATTGCAATGACACCCCTGGGAAGGATGTCCTGAAAAGCCTGCAAAGCAAGGAGGACCGCTATCATCTCCAGGACACTGATGTGACTGTGGGCATCTGCAGATGATCAGGACCTCTGAACTGTTCTCCCCTCAAAATACTTAACCCCACTTCAGGAGGGAGGTATCTGTGGTGACCATGGCCAAAGGAGGTGGAAGAACAAATGGTCTCTCAGTTACTAAAGGAGACTGCAACTACTGTCGAATCTGGTGGTGACACATCTTCATTATCAGTACTGGAAAGTTCATTGGATGGGTAAGGAAAGATCAGTGAATGGCCAGAGTCTATTGCAGAGTCCTTAAACAATATCTGGCTAAAAAAAACAACTCTGTAGATGCTGCCATATGACCTAGAAACTTCATAACTGCATTAGCCAAAGGCTTTGAGGTTGCAAGCACTGACAAGGCCTGAAGACAAAGGCTGAAAGCTCTGGAACTTGGAAACTTGATTGATCATATCCAGGAGACAACATATGAATTCTAAAACCTGAACAGGCTAAAGGCGTGACTTGGGATAATTGACTGTAATGCCTAAACGGTCACATAGTTGGGAGTAAGGTATCCCTGGCCATGATCAACAATCTTCTTGTGAGGAGCCAATCATCCAGGTACAGAAGGACCTGGAATCCCTGCATCCACAGCCAGGCTGTGACCACTGCCATGCACTTTTTAAACAACCTGGGGGCTGTGGTGAGACCAAACAGAAAGGCCCTCAACTTGTAATCACTGGCCCTCATTTGGAAGTGCAGAAACCTCCTGGAGTGCTTGTCTATCTTGATATGATGGTAAGCATCCATGACATCTATGGAGCACATTTAATCGCCCTTCCACAGAAGAGGTAAGATGGACTGCACCATGACAATCTTGGAACTTGTTGGTCTTTTTCACGAACTGATTCTGTCTGCTTAAATCCAAAACTGAAACAGTAAAAGAAAAAGAAAAACATCCAATAAAACTGTAAGATGAGGCAAAGCTTTAATAAAATAACATATAAAACAGATAAGTGCTTTCATGCCAAACTGGAGCTTCTTCAGACCACATAAATAATCAACAGTTTAAGCACACTTAAATACAGCAGCATTCAACTGCAATCATCACCTAAGTAGATCATGGGATCTAAGTACCGGTTTTAAAGAGTTTTACTGAAACCTAAACCATTAGCAGCTTGTAATTCCAAAATCCATTTTAATTATATGCACTCAGTCCTATTTGTACCACCACCTCCTATCAAGTTAAAATGCACCGTCTGTAGTACAAAAAACTTAAAAATATGTTTATTCCCATGAGAATTTGCATGCTTAGCTAAGACATTATGTGTTTTTTCTCTCTTATATTATTCTGATGTTCAAGAATACGTTCTAAAAAGAACGATTAGTTTTGCCTACGTATAAAGATGAGTAGACAATGCAGACAGCTAGATATACAAGATCAGAACTCTTAACAGTCAGTATAAATCCTGAAATTACAATTATGATTAGTCTCAGCATGTACAAATGTAGAAATGGATAAAATAAACTTACAAGCACAGTACAACCATTATAAGGAAATGCCCCAACCGTCCAGAGATTTTATTCATATGTTTATGGTGTATGTTAACAGTTAAACAGATTTATCATTCTTAAAAGAAAATCTGGGTATATCACCCAGAGTCTTCTTAAATTCTTTGTCTACCATCAAGATGGACCAGTTCTTTTTAATTATATTACACACACAGGGTGGGAGGTTAGCATAATGGTTAAGTTGTTTACCTTACGAACACAAGGTGCAGGGTTTGATTCTCACAGGGGGTAACTGGCTAGGCTTAAAATAGCCCACAAGGGTAGTTAGCCTAGTACTAACATATGAACATCAAAGTCACTAGAATAAGTCAAAATGACTCTCAGGGTGTCATTACAATTAACAGAAAAGTACAGTTTTGTACCTACCATAAATGTAGATGTCCGAGAGGAATGCATCTGCAGTCTTTACAAATGGGTTGTCCTGTCGTCAGGCAGCCCTTCGGTCGGCCGGATTCCAAAGTCTGGGTCTGGCTTCGGCTGGTGTCGCACTTCACCCGACGTCATTGCGGCAGTCATTCGGGTATAAAGGCATCAGCCGACGCCATTTTCCTCAGTGTTTCTTGCCCCAGATGCCAGGTGCTCTCTTGGATGGCTAAATTTGGATAAATGCCAAAGTTTCCAAATAGTAGAGAGCAAACACACAAAATAAGCATGTATGTACATATATACAAACAAATACACCATAATAGATCCCCCCCAAGCTAGCTGAAGATTGGTAAGTACCCTAGGAGTACCTCAGAGGGGAAGGAGGGTGGGTAATCCTGACTGCAGATGCATTCCTCTCGACATCTACATTTATGGTAGGTACAAAACTGTACTATGTCCTTCAAGGATGCATCTGCAGTCTTTACAAATGGGTAGAATACCATAGCTAAGCTAGCGGAGGAGGAAATGAGAATAGATTATGGTGTAGTCAGGATCCCTTGCAAAACAGCAGTGGCAAAACCAGCACGGGATCTAGAGTATAGAGGTAAGTTATAATGCTTGGCAAATGTATGCACGGAGGTCCAAGTAGCAGCCTCTATAATGTCCTTGGTAGCCACTCCTCGTAAGAAAGCTGTGGTAGTGGCTGTAGCCCTTGTGGAGTGAGGCCTGATGTTCTCTGGAGTTTTCTTTCCATGGTAGGAGTAACAAAATCTAATGCAATTTCCTATCCATTTGGAGATTGTCTGTTTAGAAATTGGTTTTCCTTCCTTTCCTGTTGCATATGCTACTAGAAGCTGGTCAGTTTTTCTATTGTTTTTTGTCCTGTCCAGGTAGTAGCGTAATTGTCTGTGCACATCCAAGGTATGTAAGAGCTTTTCTCCCCTGTTCTGTGGATTGGGGAAGAATGTAGGAAGGTGGATAGCCTGATTTAAAGAGACTCTGGATACCACCTTAGGCATAAATGTAGGATTTATTCTCATGGACACTCTATCTTGATGGAAGATCAGGAAGGGTTGTACTGCCATTAATGCCTGTAGTTCAGAGACCCTTCTTGCTGAAGTTATTGCCAGCAGGAAAGCAGTCTTCCAGGATAAGTATTGCAATTCTGCTGTAGCTGCTGGTTCGAAAGGAGGTAGAGTCAGTTTTTCTAGCACAAAGTTCAAGTCCCATGCTGGCAATGGAGGTTTCCTGGGAGGTTTTACATTTCTAATTCCTCTCAGAAACTGTCTGAGCAGAGGATGCGAGAAGACAGGAGGATCCAAGCTGTATTCCGCTGAAATAGCTGATGCATGTATCTTGATGGAGGAATAGGACAGGCCTGTATGGAAGAGCTCCGCCAAGTACTCCAGGATGTTGGCTATGTTCACCAGTGTCACATCTTGCGCCTTTGCAGTACTCCAGATGAGATATCTTTTCCATTTTGCTGCATAATTCTTTCTTGTTGAAGGTCTACGAGCCTCCAGGATTATATCTTTAACCCTTTGGGATAAATTTGGGTTAATTGCTGCTATGTAATGTTCCAGGCAGTTAGCTGCAGAGTTTTTAGGTTTGGATGCAGGATGCTGTAGTTGTTCTGTGTCAGCAGTAATGGGATCAGGGGCAGTGTCCATATTTGTTCCCGGGACATGCTCCTCAGCAGTGGACACCAATGTTGTCTTGGCCAGTCTGGGGCTATCAGAATGATCCTCGGACGTTCCTCTTTGATCTTGAGAAGCACCTTGTGCATCAAAGGAAGTGGTGGGAATGCGTATGCTGTCAGGCTTTTCCAACTGAAGGATAGGGAGTCCACCTTCCAAGCAAGTGGGTTGTAAGTCCTTGTGCAGAATTTCTTCAATTGGTGATTGAATGGGGATGCAAACAAGTCTATTTGTGGTAATCCCCATTCTCTTGTGATGGTTTTGAAGATGTCCGGATGCAGCATCCATTCGTGGGCATCTGTTGTAGTTCTGCTTAATATGTCTGCTAGAATGTTTTCCTTCCCTGGTACATAAATTGCCTGTAACTGAATGTTGTAGCTCAGAGCCACATCCCATAGGTCCAGTGCCAGCCGGCATAGAGGGTATGAGTGTGTGCCTCCCTGTTTGTTGATGTACCACATAACTGTGGTGTTGTCTGTCCTTATCATCAACTGGCCTTCTTGGAGAAAAGGTCTGAATGCCTGGATTGCCAATTTTACTGCCATCATTTCTTTGAGATTTATGTGCAGATGCAGCTGGTCTTGAGTCCATAGGCCTTGAATGCACTTGTCCATCATGTGTGCCCCCCAACCGAGGTCTGAGGCATCTGTCGTGATGGTTTGTCTTGGTTGACTTTTGCAGAAGGGCAATCCTGTGTTTGATTGACAGGCCTGAGCCCACCATAAGAACTCTTGCTTCAGGCATGGGATCAATAGAATTTTGGTTTCTAGGCTGTGCTTGTGCTGAGACCACAAATTCTTTAGGTACCACTGTAGCTTTCTCATATGCAGCCTGGCATGAGGGACCAGTATTATGCAGGATGCCATGAAGCCTAGAGCTTGTAGCACTTTTCTTGCAGTTAGATGGCTCTGCTTTGTTAATGCCAAGAAGTAGAGAGGAAGTTGCTCTTTCTTTTCTGCAGTTAGAAATGCCATTTGTTTTGATGTGTCCAGTTCTGCACCCAGAAAGGTTATTCTTTGGGATGGAATCAGCCTTGACTTTTTTGTATTGACTGTATATCCCAGGGCTTGCAGCAGGTAGATGACTCTTTGTAAGTCTTCTGTTAGTTTGTTTTTGTTGTCTGCTTGTATCAGGCAGTCGTCCAGGTAGGGATAGGTTTGAATTCCCTGCAGTCTGCAATGAGCGATTACTGATGCCAGGCATTTCGTGAACACTCTGGGCGCAGTAGATAAGCCAAAGGGCAATGCTGAGAATTGATAATGCTCTGATCCTGCAAGAAATCTGAGGTATCTTCTGCAAATTGGTCTTATGGGGACGTGCAGGTATGCCTCCTTGAGATCTAGAGTTACCAGCCAAGACTCCTTGCCCAGCATGGGAAGAAGCTGCTGTAGGGTCAGCATTTTGAATTTTGGAACAATGAGGAATGTGTTTAAAGCGGACAGATCTAGAATAGGCCTCCATTTGTTTTCTTTTCTTGGTACCAGGAAGAGCCTGGAGTAAAATCCCTTTCCTTGCTCCATAGATGGTACCTTTTCCACAGCTCTCATTCTTAATAATTGAGATATTTGTTTTAGAGCTTCTGCCCTTTGAGAAGGTGGTAGGTTTGGCATTCCTCTCTTTCCGGTAGTGTATGGAAATGGAACCTGTAACCTTTGTCTATAGTTTGCAAAATCCATTTTCTCTTGTAATGCAGTGCCAGTTTCTTGCAAATAATGTTAGCTTTCCGCCTAAGGGTGCTTCTAGTTGCTCCCTGGTAGGCGGTGCCACCCCAAGTCACTGTGATTGAGTTGTTGTAGTGGTGGTGGGTGTATCCGTGCCTCGCTGGTTGTTACCCTGCCACTGGCGACCCCTGTAGGCACCCCTGGATTGGTTTCTGCCTCTAGAGCCTATTCCTGCCTCTTTGGGCCTTAGAGGAGTCGGAAAGGACCAATTCTTGGAGGGCCAGTTCCTGCTAAACCTTGGAGGTTGAACTTGTAAGAAATCTTTCACTGTTTGCACAGATTTTGCTTTCTCTTCCATCTTTTTTAGTACCTGCTGTGCGGGGGCACCAAATAAATTGACCTTGTCCATAGGTGTATCCAAAAGCTTAAATTTGACATGGTCTGGTAATGCCTGTTCTTTCAACCATGCATGCCTCCTGATAACTGTGCCAGTCATGGCTGATCTAAAGGAAGCCTCCAGTGCATCATAGCCACATTTTAAAGAATGGTTACTAACCTGCTGTATGTTATGTAACATTTCTTGAACATACTTTTTATCTAAAGATTCTTCAGAGGACAGCTTTTTAGTTAACTGGTCAAGCATAAACTCTTGATATTGAATCATATGAAATTGGCAGTTCAAAGCTCTAGCTGACAAAGTAGCAGAGGTGTAAACTTTTTTACCCCATCTCTCTAAGGACCTGGATTCCCTTTCAGAGGGAGGGGTTTTAGAAGAAGTAGCTGCTACAGCTTTAGGGCCCTGGGAGATAGTCTCTGGATCTGCAAAAGGAGCCTTATATAAGTGGTGATGAGTGTCCGGGACCCTGTAGTACCTATCGGGCTTAGCAGGAGCCGGAGGTAAAGTATCAGGAGCAGTGCAAGCATCATTAAATGCATCATCAACAACAGATAGAACTGGAGGTATAGCTAAAGGCCTATGCTGTGGCAAATGTAGAAAGGTCCTAAGCCTTTTCTAGAGTCTGAGAAATCTTGGCCCTGCCACTGAAATTGTTCCCTCATAGCATGCAAGGTTTCCCAAAGGAAAATTCCTCAGGAGGAGAGGCTGAAGGGATGGACTCCTCAGCATCAGAGTCTTCGTAAGGAGAATAAGAAGCCTCAGGAGGGTCTGTATGTTCTGAGTCATCAGAGGAATCATCTGTGGATACTGGCTCAGGGGGCTCTGCTCTAGGCCTCTTTTCTGGAGGAGGGAGAGAGGCCCTGTCTGGATGAGGCTGTGCTCCATGAATTAAAGAGATGAGATCCTCTGCCAAAGAAAGCATATGGGAGCTGGTGCTGGGCCTGTGAGAGGGGGGCTTGGCAGGCACAGGTTTTGATGCTTTGGCTGCTTTAGCCCTGGCAAAGGCCTTAATAGACATACCTGGAGGAGGCCTAGCAGCTCCACGTGCAGGGGAAGAAATATCTAGGGGAATGGTGTCAGATAAATCCTGTGAAATCGCAACAGAAGGTTGGATTTCAGAAGCCGTTTCTACCAGGTTAGAAGAGGCCTCGGAAGAAGGCAAGTTATCGGCTGGAGAAAGAACCGCTTGCTCGGTTTCAGCCGAAACCGAGATACTCGTGGTTTGCTTAACCGCGGTTTCGGCCGAAACCGCGGACCGCGAGTGTCGGTCCTTTTCTTTGCGTTTTTTGGTTATTTGCGTATTCGGAGGATCCGACGGCATAATGTAGGCAAAATCGGAGCCGAAAATCTGTTCAGCAAAGTCCGAGCGACGTCTAAGCGTCCGTCGGTTAAAAGAAGCACAGGCTAGACAAGCTGCTACGTCGTGGTCTGGGCCTAAACAATGTATGCAATAGGAGTGGAAATCTTTATGAGGTATTTGTTTCCCACAAGATAAACAGTTATTAACTTTCTCTGACATCGGCTGAGGCAAGAAAGAGTCCCCAACGGGGTATTTAGCTTTATAGAAGTCTTCGAAGTAGTATTCGGTAGTAGTAATCTCTGGATCTGACCGACCGGCACTTGCGAACAGCTTCTGCTTCGGGCGCCACGCGGCAAGAAAGACCGAGGAAAATGGCGTCGGCTGATGCCTTTATACCCAAATGACTGCCGCAATGACGTCGGGTGAAGTGCGACACCAGCCGAAGCCAGACCCAGACTTTGGAATCCGGCCGACCGAAGGGCTGCCTGATGACAGGACAACCCATTTGTAAAGACTGCAGATGCATCCTTGAAGGACATCACCATTCATCACATTCCCTGCACCTCTTGAATCAGAAAAAAAATGGTTTAGCAGTAGTATTACATCAGTAATGGTGGTATCCATTTAATTCTCAGAATAACCTCTTTGCAGAAACTCTCTATGCATATCTTTACAAATTTTAAGGAGCGTTACATCATCATTACTTAGCCTGGCAGCTCTAGTACACTGGTCTTTTAGTACATTCTTATAAACATGACGAGGGTGCATACTACATCTATATAAAACAGTATTCTTCTTATAAAAAGTAGTATTAAAATTACCATTATCTTTAAATACAAGCACATTCAAAAACTCAACTGATGTATTGGAGTACTTAATACATTTTTAAAAAGACGTGGTATTATGTAAAAAATCAACAGAGGTTTGCAACACCTGAGGTGACCCTATCCAAATAAAAAAGCAACAAAATATCCATAAAACTTAAGATAATCAACAAATGAGTGATCACCTAATACATTAGTCAACTCCCAAAGTGCCAAAATCATACTTGCATAACTACTGGCACAAACAGTGCCCACAGCGACACCAATTTTCTGTACATAAAATTTGTCATTAAATAAAAAAAATATATATTCTCCAAAATTAAATCAAGAAGCAAACATATTAAATTAATCTTACTATTTGAGTAATTGGTATAGCATGATAAAAACTGACACTATCCATCCCAAAATCATTAGGAATTACAGTGAACAAAGTATTCACATCCAGTGTAACAAACAAATTTTCATTGTTAGAATCTTTATACCACTCATACAGAATGTAAACAAAATGTTTGGTGCCTCTTAAAACAGTTTCAACATAATCTAAGCATGGTCGTAGCAACTTCTCAACATAAATAGAGACTGGCTTAGTTAACCAGCCATGACCAGAGACAATCGGTGTCATAGGAGGCTCTTATAAATTCTTATGAATCTTAGTTAGTCCATACAAAATACAAACCATAGGAAAAGCAACTTTTGCAAGGAGCATGACTTTAAAGATGCTCATTCCTTCTACTTCTACTGTTCCTTTGTTTAAGAAACCTAGTACTTTTATGCCTATTTACACCCGCTTATGGAAGTGTTTTAATATTTTGCGTAAGTAATGCATATGATGTTCTGCCTACCAAACATAACAAACTTTTTTTAATACGAGTTCTAATGAATTAGCAGCTTTAAAGGAGTTATGCGAATATATTTTTATTGAAATCCAGCCAGCTGATAAAAGTGATGCAACAGTCATAATGGATAAGGACTTCTACTTGCATTAGATGAATAAAATGTTATCCGACAGTGTGACTTGTATTGAATTGTGAAAGTTCCAAGTTAATGAATTAAGAGAGTTAAAAGTGCATTTGTTTGTTTTACATATGAGTGGCCTATTAACATATGAATAGGATTGATATTTTCAATCTGGTTTCAGAAATCAGAAGTTTTAATACTGCTCAATGACCTCAACGACCAGATGGAGGACAACACTGATGGCGAGTTGGAGGGTCTTTTAGAGGAGGATGATCCTCATCTGCCATATCCAAGCCAGACAGGCTTGGTATCGGGGCAGGGAAGGGAGGACTCTGGCGACAGCTCCAGTGGCATGGAAGGGGAAAGGGGGGAAGCTGTCCTACCAGAAGGGGCTCCTTTGATTAGGATGGGGCTCAGAAGGCTTGGAGCTGGAACCTTGCTGGTAGTCTATAACAAGAAAAATAACCAGAGATCTTGTACAGATATTAAGACAGTTTGCAAATTTTACAAAAAATTGTATAAAGCACAGAAAGATGGAAATCAAGAAAGAGCAGAAGTGAAATACTTATGGAAAAATCAACTATGCCAAGGTCAGAGGTAGAGGTGGCTCACCGATTAGTTAAGATAGGAGTTAAAAAAGACTATATATACATCAATCTGCAGGAAAGTCTCCAGGAACAGATGGCATTCCTGTAGAAGTTTAGACATTAGGAAGGGAGGGAGGGAAGAAAGTAATAAAGATTAATGGTATTTTAAAAGGAGGAAAAAAATATCTTAGAAGAAAGCTGTGGCGGCTCTACTACCTAAAGACATTAAAGACCCATCAGACCCAGCTTTATATAGACACATTTCAATTTTAAACCATGATTATAAAGTGTTTATATCCATACTAGCTAAAAAAATGGCAAATGCATTGCCAAAATTAAGACATGGATCAGTATGGTTTTGTGGAGGGGAGGAAACATTTGACAACATTACAACAATAATGATCCAGAGGGAGGTAGAATGAAAGAACATCTCTCTGTTGGTGGTGGGTCTTGATGCAGAGAAAGCATTCAGCAGAGTAACTGGTATTTTTTATGAGTATGGCAATGGCAGCATTTGCATTCTGTGACCCAATAATGCTGTTTAAAAGAATATACAAAGGATCAGAGGCAATAATTAAAGTGGGAGGGTTCCTCTCTGATGAGTCTGAGCAGAGGAATCAGGCAGGGGTGTCCTCCTTCCCCTTTGTTATCTGCTTTATATGCTTAGAGCCATTGGCAAAGAAAATAAAGGACCAGGATCTTCAATGATATAATTGGTGTGGTAATCAAGAAAAGTTGGCTTTATATGCAGATGATATTATTCTGTACCTGATGTCTCCAGAAAAAACATCTCAACACTTTGAGACAGTTTCAAGTCTTTTTTGGGATATAAAATTAATGCAGATAATTTACAGGTATAGCTTTTGTTTTATGTACTCATACATGAATTAATTCAGCAATACCCATATTTATGAGAACACAATAAGATGAAGTATTTAGGAGTGTACATTAAAAAGGCTTTTGTTATGGCAGATAAAGATATGTGGTTAGAGACTAAAAATAAAAATGGAGAAACTCAAAAGTTGTTTATGGACATGGACAATAAGATGCAAGCAGAGAAAATGTTTTTAGTCCCTTTAGTTCTATATAAAGGTCAGGAATATTTTGTGGACAATAATTAATAATGACTTGAAGGAATTTATCTGGGAAAGGAACAGGGCAAGGATTAAGTGGGATGTTATTCCTTCCAACAGAAGGAGGTTTGGGATTACCTGATTTGAAGGAATATTTTACAGCTACACAATTAAGGCTCATATACATAACACAAGCAGAAAATCATAAATCAATGTGAAAAGGGATGATGACGGAGCATGGGAGAAAGTGCAAAAATAGAGAGAGAGTATGATTTTGAATGCAGATCCTTAAAGGACAACTATTGGAAAAAATAAAAACACGCTTGTTTTTTAATCTCTTCTTGAATTTCTATATATTGCTAACCTGCTTTCATCAGAAAATAGTTGTTGTGTCTTTCGGCTTTTTCCCGGTTAGGGGTCGTCACAGCGGAACTCCGGTCCGCTAATGATTGGCAGTAGATTTTTACGTACTGGCTTGCTGGGCCTAACGCACAGCCTTCAATGAAGGAAGGCCCATTCATGCATGTCGCCACACAGAAGATGCTCTAACTGAGAATCGAACGGGCAACGTCTACTGTGAGGTGACAACGCTACCGCAGCACCACCACCGCAGTGTTTCATCAGAAAATAGTAGTCACTACTAATTTTCTTGTATTTGTAACCCTCAGTGTCCTTCTGGGGGCAGACATCTTGATCAGAGCTTGATTTCTTCCAACGTTAAATCCTCCCCATAGTGCACTGTGATGGCACAGTTTTTGAGATTACAGTGCCAATGACTGGACTGTCACATCTCGGTTCCATTCACTTAGAATGGAAGAACAGAGAAATGGTGCTAATTGTGAGAGGCCTCTGCACTAGTTTCACTTACTGTTCTGCCGTGCCTCTTACAAATATTTTTCTTATTGATGTGTTACACATTCTATGAATAAAAGCATCCAGAAATATCAACTTATTGCTGAGATAACAGACTTTTTGGGGAGATGCTGCTTTACTGTGCTTCAGTGCCTTTCAAGTTATTCCTCCCACTTTCTTTTCCTCAGTAAGTCACAGTATTGCATTTCCTGCCCTGCAAGGTTTAGTTAGTCACTTAAGAATAACAATAGACATCAGACAGAACTGTCTGCATGGTGTGTCAGTAAATGGGTTCCCTCATTTCTCTTCTTATTTATGTTATCTGAATAGCACTTTCACAGTAAATAATGTTGCAAAATGCTTGTATCAAAGCATGAAGGAGTCTAAGTATTCCAGAAATTGTGCTCTGCTTATTACAATTCATACTGGATACTCACAGTTGTTGATATGTCTGCAAGTAAATGCTCTTATCCATCAAGTAAAAGTCTTATTTCAGACAGACCATTATATAATAATGCAGTTGTCAATCTTATTACCTCTCAGACAGGCCACTGATGTTACCCTTCTACATTTCCTTACTGCTGCTTTAGTATGCACAGTCAATGAAATTTCCGTTGCATATTTTCTAATGTTATTCAATGTATTTCTCTATAAGCGCAATATAATGCATACTATCACTGCCCCTAACAACATGCAGACTTTTCTGTCCGACTTAATGTCAATACTGCTTTCCAGTCTACACTGCTATAGCCTTTTCTACTCACTCCTACCCCAGAAAATGGCAATCAACGTCTAAACCAATTGTATTTAAAATACTGAATACTGTAACATAAATAAAAGAACTGGAAGTGGGATCCGTAGAAAAAGAAAGTAGCAAATTACATAGAAGTAAATGGAAATTGTGCGAACAATGCGTGCAGAATAATGGTTTGGAAGAGGAATGACGTTTAAGGGAAGGCAGAAATTGAACAATTTATGTAATGTTGGACTGACGACCTCCACAAAAGATTGTGTGATATATAGTGTATGTAACTGGAGGCATGTTAATATGGTTTGTTTTCTTTTATATTAATGAATGTTTTCCTATGTCTTAAGTGATAATTTAATAATGGTGTTAAAAAATCTTATATAGGACACTACACAGACATCCACAGCTCAATCCTTGTTTATTACTTTAGTCACTCAGCAAAGAATGTTTTTCCTGGGTACTTTCTGCTTCAGTGACTGCTGACCAAGTTTTCTCATAATGGTCTTGAGCCTACTTGTTCACTTATACTGACTGTCCCCAGCAGAGAGGTGAAAGCAGAATTAAAGGGTATGATCTCGTCAGTCATGCAGATGGTTTGTGCCCTCTCTGGGTTCCCAGTAAGGAGGGTGATTCTGATAAGATCTTATCCCTACCTATTGTGGCTGACATGGGCATTCCCATCACAACTAGGCATCCTACTTATTCGCTGGGCAAAACAGTACTTCCACCTATATGCTAATGACAGCTACCATCACAGGCATGGGGCTGCCAAACCCATATCTTTGGCCCTGGGCTTTCTAGTACCATGCAAGTGGCTTGCATGGTGGTGATCAGCTAACAAACTATTGCTCCTTTCTCCAGAATGGGTGAGCTATTACAGGCTGATCAGCTCATCTGCTCCAGCATGGCTTTTTCAGAACCTGAGATGCTTTTCAAACTGAAGTCATATGTGCCACACTCATGTCATTATCCGCTCTACATCACAATGCAGGGCACTTAGTCAAAGAAATATACTAGCTTTTTTTTTTTCTAACTCTAGAGTTTCAATCATTCTGATCAGGATTTATAATGGCATACAAAAAAAATCACTGCAGACTACAATATGGGTACAGTAATGCAGTAGTAAGTTGTCATCTTTCAGCTAAGATGCTAAAATCCCACCCTTCTATTCATACTGCCTAATTGAATGAGAGTAAAAGACACGTACATTTACTGAACATGACTTTTCACTAGCATCATGCATATACAAGCCCATTAGTTTAACCCATAAAGACAAAAAGGGAAAATAACTTGTGGTTAATTGCTCCTTAGCTAAACAGAATGGACAAATTAACAGTAAACAAATACATGTCTAATAATAGCTGTCAAAAGGCTATAGTAACTACTGCTACAAAGATGCTAGGAGGTTCTACTAAATGATGGAGTTATGCATGGCACTAATGCATGCTCCACATCTATTCACATTATTTGTGGTGGCAAACAAGTAACCTTCCATTCCTCAAAAGGGATCCTGATATTGGGATAAAGGAGTATTAAAAGAACAAAAGATAACATTTTCTTGTAGTACACTACTTTAACTTAAGATGTCTTACATAAGTGCCAGTGGAATTGTTTTTACAGGAAAAGCCTGATATACTTAGGCTGGGTCTCTGCAAGTATGAGTATTTCTCAGGTACTACAGATTGCAACTAGAACAGGTATTGAAGGGAAGCCAAGAATACAGGAATTCTGATAACAGCAAGTGTCAGACATTCCCAATGAAAAGCCTCACTCTCAAGAAACATTGAATTAAAGCATATCTGTCATGTATAATAAAGTGTTTACAACAAAGTAGAATAAATGTAACTCAGTGTTTATAGAAGCATCTAAGTTAAGCCAGTGGCTTCAAAAATTAATCTCATTTACAAATTTCACTTCAAACAACTGTAGGAAGATGCACACTAGATGTATTTCCTGTTCTAAAGTACACTAACTTCACCTCCTCTTTGTTCCTATTAACTTTCCCCACTTACTACAATAAATAGATTTGCACAGAAAGTTTATTTTTTTAGTGTGTGTTGATGTTAAATGATTTAGATACAACATTAATTAACTCAAGGGAGAATTTGCTTTGGTGAATTTCTTGACATTCATGTCTTGAACACGTACGTTAGTTTCAACTGGGCTGGAAAGAAATTCACCTCCAGAGCAGAGTGAATCTTCACATCCCTCATGAGAACACACAAAAAGTGGGTTACTTATCAGAGACTTGGTAATTCTTTGCTGTACAATGAGTTTTAGCTGCCAAGATGCACTACTAGAGAGAGAAAAAATGTAGAACAGGAGCCTTTTACAGCTTTGAAAGTTGTAAAAAGTACAGTTGTGTACACTTACCATAAATGTAGATGTTAGAGTGTATTCACTGTTGCAGTCATTACATTTGAGTTATCTGCTTGCAGGTAGCCCTCAGTTGGCCTGATTAACAGTCTTGGGTCCTGCGTTGGTTGCTGTCCCTTCTTCCATGACGTCAGGTCGTTAGGGGTATAAAACATGCAGCCGACACCATTACATCAGTTTTTCTTGCCCCAGATGTCAGGTGCCCCCCTAATGGGAACCAATTAAATATAAAAGCACAAAGATATACCTCCAACAAAAAAAGCAAATACACCAAAAAGGCTTTTAAGCATAGTAAAGGAAAGTAGAGGTATAGCCATAATCAAGACTGCAACAGTGAATACACTCGAACATCTACATTTATGGTAAGTGTACACAACTGTACTATGTTCTTCGTGTTTCACTGTTGCAATCATTACATTTGGGTAGAGTCTCAAATAGCATTAGGGCCAGCTATAAGGCCCTGCAAGACTGCAGTGGCAAAGCCAGCTCTGGATTTAGAGAAAAGTGGCAAATGATAATGCTTGGTGAAAGTATGTACAGAACTCTAGGTAGCAGCTTCTATGATGTCCTTGGTAGGGACGTCTCTGAGAAAGGCTGTAGAGGTAGATGCAGCCCTGGTGGAGTGAGGTCTGATCCCCTGGTGGATAGGTTTTCCACGGTGCTTATAGCAGAAATGAATGCAATGGCTTATCCATTTAGAAATGGTTTGCTTAGAAATAGCCTTCCCCTCTGCCCCTGCAGCAAATGCCACCAGCAGTTGTTCAGATTTACTTTGAGGTTTAGTCCTGTCCAAGTAGAATCTAAGTTGTCTGTGCACATCTAAGGAATGCAGTATCCGTTCCCCTTTATTCTATGGATTGGGAAAGAAGGTTGGCAAATGAATGGACTGATTAAGAGTCACACTGGATACCACCTTGGGCATGAAGGATGGACTGGTTCTGAGGGACACCCTGTCCGCATGAAAGATGATGAAAGGCTCCACTGCCATAAGGGCCTGTAATTCAGATACCCTCCTAACTGAAGTGATTGCTAAAAGGAAAGCTGTTTTCCAAGAAAGAAACTAAGTCTGCAGTAGCAGCTGGCTCGAAAGAAGGTAGGGTGAGTTTCTCCAAGACAAAGTTAAGGTCCCAGGCTGGGGTTGGAGCTCTCCTGGGTGATCTCAAATTTTTGGCCCCTCTGAGGAACTGCTTGAGAAGTGGATGAGAGAAGAGGGGCGATTCTATGTTATAATGAGCTGAAATGGTTGAGGCGTGGATTTTAATGGAGGAAAAAGACAGGCTCTTGCGAATCATCTCAGTTAAGTATTGTAAAATCTGAGGTAAATTGGGCGCTGCTGAGCTCATCCCTTGAGATTGGTTCCAGGAACAGAATCTTTTCCATTTTTGAGCATAAGATTTTCTAGTACTAGGCCTCCTTGCCTCTAAAATGATATCCATCACAGGTTTGCTGAGGGATGGTAAAGGAGAGATTAAGTAATTAGCCAGACTGCAAGGTTCAGTGTTAGAAGCTGAGGGTGCAGAATCTGGTTCTCCTGCTGAGACAGCAGGGAAGGAGTCTGAGGCAGGTGCCATGGAGATAACCGTGACACACTGCGCAGGAGGGGGTACCAGTGTTGGCGCGGCCAGTCTGGAGCAATCAAAATCATCATTGGTTTGTCCTGTTTGATTTTTAGTAGTACTTTGGAGAGCAGAGACGGTTTTTCCAGCTGAAGGACAGAGCATCCAGTTTCCAGGCTTGTTTCTGGGAAGTCCTTCTGCAAAATTTGTCCAATTGGTAGTTCTGCGGAGAGGAAAACAGGTCTATATCTGGGCTCCCTCATTTGCTTGTCAACATGTTGAAAATCCTTGGTTCCAGTTTCCACTCGTGTGGGTCCATGAGGTTTCTGGTTAGTCTGTCTGCCAATGTATTTAACTTTCCTGGCAGGAATTGAGCTTGTAGGTGCACTTGGTAGCTCAAGACTGTGTTCCACAATGCCATGGATAGTCTGCAGAGGGGTAAGAATGTGTACCCCCTGCTTGTTTATGTACCACATAACAGTGGTGTTGTCCGCCTTTACCATTAGTTGTCCTGGAAGAATATGGTCCTTCAAGGCTGTTAGAGCATTCTGCACAGCTAACATTTCTTTTTGATTGATATCCAGGTGCATTTGACTTTGGTTCCATTTGCCCTGAATGCACTTCCCTGCCAGGTGAGCCCCCCATGCATAGTCTGATGCGTCTGTTGTTAAGGTTTGGGCGGCAGGAGGTGGTGTGAAAGGTAGTCCCTTGTTGTGGTGGCAGGCCTCTGCCCACCAAAGGAACTCTAGGCATAGGCAAAGTATGACAGGAATCATTGTTGCCAGGTTTTGAGAATGTTGACACCATAGGCTTTTTAGATACCACAGTAGTTTCCTCATATGCAGTCTTGCATATGGAATTAGAAGAATGCAAGAGGCCATGAACCCCAAGGCTTGCAGTATTTGTCGTGCAGATAGCAGGGTTTTGTGGCCACTTGTTTGAAGTAGTTTGGCAAATGAACTGGTTTCTCTGGCGTGAGGTAAGCCATCTGGGAAGTTGTATTCAAGCTTGCTCCCAGGAATATAATTTGTTGACAGGGTACCAGGTGTGATTTATTTTCATTTATGGTGTACCCCAGACAAGTTAGAACCCTTTGTACAAAGGCCAGATGATGGATTCAAAATTATGTCCTGACTTTCTGCCTGAATTAGACAATGGGTATATTTGAATATTTCTTTGCCTGCAAAATGCACTTTGTGAATACCCTTGGTGCAGTAGATAAGCCAAAGGGCAGTGCAGAGAACTCATAGTGTGTGCAGCCTGCTTTGAAGCATAGGTATCTTCTGCAAGATTCCCTGATTGGGATGTGCAGGTATGCTTCTTTTAAATCTAGTGTTGCCAACCAGGCATCTTTGCCTAGCATAGGAAGTAACTGGTGAAGAGTCAGCATCTTGAATTTTGGAATCTCCAAAAAGGTGTTTAGAGTAGACAGGTCCAGGATAGGATGCCAAGAACTGTCTTTTCTGGGTGCCAGGAAAAGTCTCCAGTAGAAACCTTGTCCCTTTCCCTCCTCTGGTACCAGCTGAATAACCCCATGCTTAAGAGAGAAAGTACTTGTTTTTGGGCCTCTGCCCACTGATTTGGGGGTAGGTCTGGCCACCCACTTGGTGTTGGCAACATGTGGAAGTGAAATCTGTATCCCTAGGACACTATATTTAAAACCCATTTGTCATGGGTAATGAGTTCCCAATTCTTTGCATGAAGAGCAATTTTCCCCCCAAAGGGGCAGTCAGTTGATAAGTGCTTGGAAATTTTAAAAGCAAGTCATTGAGACAGTTTATCATAGGGGGGAGTCTTATTATTCCCAGATTTGGAAGTGGAGGCCCCCCACTGCTTAGGTCTGTGTGTCCCCTGGGACCGAAACTTGGGGTTTTTGCTGAGTCTGGGTTTGGCTTGAGAAGACCTGGAAGGGGTTGGAAAGGATCAATTCTTAGAGGGCCAGTGCCTACTAAATCTAGGATGCTGAACTTGTAAAAATTCTTTAACAGTTTGCATAGCTTTAGCTTTATCTTCCATCTTTTTAAGAACTTCCTCAGCCCTGTTGCCAAACAGGTGGCCCTGATTTAAAGGAGCATCCAACAATTTAGCTTTAACATGATCAGGCAAGGATGGCTCCTTGAGCCAACCATGCCTACTGAGCACAGACCTAGTAACAGCAGCCCTGCAAGAGGCCTCTAATGAATCAAAACCACATTGCAAAGTATGTTTTCCAACTTGTTCAGCAGAATGCATTAAATCCTGTAATTCTTTATTTTCCACACAGTCAGGAATCAACATCATTTTCTGTTTAAGCAGTCCAATAACATGTTGCTGATACTTTAACATATGAAACTGGCAGTTTAAAGCCTTAATGGACAAGGTTGCATTAGTGTAAACCTTCTTACCCCATCTATCCAGCGCCCTGAAATCTCTATCAGAAGGGGTAGGATTTTAGCAGCAGAAGCCTTAATGCCCTTGGGCCCCTGTGAAATAGTCCCTGGATCTGCAATAGGATTTTTAAAAAGGAACTTGTGGGACTCAAGGACCCTGTAGTACCTGTCAGGTTTTCTGGGAGCAGGAGGCAGGGAATCAGGGGCCAAACTAGATTCCGAGAAAGCATCATCAACGATGTCTAGTACAGGAGGAATAGCTAAAGGCCTATGCTGAGGTAGGAGAAGGAAATCCTTAAGCCTCTTTTTTGATTCAGAAAAATCCTGGCTTTCCCAGTGGAAATGCTCCCTTAGAGTATGTAAGGTTTCCCCAAAAGAAAAATCCTCAGCAGGGGAAGCAGAGGGAATGGAGTCCTCTGCATCAGAATCTTCATAAGTAGATAAGGGCGTTAGTTTAATATGCAAGTCCGTAGGCCTGAATACACCCTCAGAAGCCGGTGCCTGCACAGCGGCTCCAGACCCATCCAAGGTAGAGACATACGCGGATTCCACAGTTGAAGCATCTCGCGGTATACCGGACTCCAAAAGGGTCTCAGTAGAGGCCTGCGAATCAGAAGTAGCGGGTATCAGGGGCTGCGAAGTACCTCACTGAGTACCGGCGAACTGGCAACTGGCTTAGGAGAAGCGTCATCGGCAGTTTAGGACCTCGGCAGCCTGTCTCTGTCTTTATCTTTGCGTTTTTTCGGAATCCCAGTAGTCGGATGGCTAACCGACGACATTTCTGGATAATTAAACCGAGAACCAAAATATTTAGAGGCAAAAATATATCGATGATGGATAGTGCGCTGATTAAATAAAGCACAAAACTGACAGCAAGATATGTCGTGGTCAGGGCCGAGGCAAGGAATACAGTACGAATGAAAATCTTTATGAGGTATTTGCTTTCCACAAGTAATGCAATTATTAACTTTAACTGACATCAGTAAGGAGCAAGAAAAAGTTTCCCCAATGGGGTACTTAGCTTTAGTTGAAGACTTTGGTTCTGAAACTCGAAAACGGAAATTTCAGGAGTCAGTCGACCGGCACTTCCGAACTGCTTCTGCTTCGGGCACTGCATGGTAAGAAAGACTGATGTAATGGCATTGGCTGCATGTTTTACACCCCTGATGACCTGACGTCATGGAAGAAGGGACAGCAACCGAAGCAGGACCCAAGACTTTGTTAATCAGGCCGATTGAGGGCTACCTGCAAGCAGATAACCCAAATGCAATGACTGCAACAGTGAAACACGAAGAACATATTAGCGATGTCTCAAAAGACAATTGGAAGTGTATCTTTGACCTTACAAAAAGCTGTAATACACTTTACTCTCCCCCACACACAATAAGTGTGGTAGCCTTAAGTGTTGTACAGCTTAGCTTATCATGACTGTTTTGTGGTGGCCACTCTCCATGCTTTTGTTTGAGACCAAAGCTTACTAGCACTGAAAGATGTCTATTTTTCTTTCGGCTGTTCTCGTTAGGGGTTGCCACAGCAGAACATCCATTTCCTTTTCTTCCTGTCCTCTGCATCTTGCTCTGTCACACCAACCACCTGCATATCCTCTCTCACCACATCCATAAACCTCACTGTAGGCCTTCCACTTTTCCTCTTACCTGGCAGCTCCATCCTTAGTAACCTTTTCCCAATATACCTAGCATCCCTCCTTAGCATATGTCCAAACCACCACAATCTTGCCTCTCTGGCTTTGTCTCTAAACCGTACAACCTAGGCTGACCCACTAACATACTTATTCCTAATCCTGTCCACCCTTGTCAAACCCAGAGCAAACCTTAACATCTTTAACTCTGCCACGTCCAGCTCTGACTCCTGCCTTTTTGTCAATGCCACTGTCTCCAACCCATATAACATAGCTGGTCTCACTGCCCTCTTGTAGACCTTCCCTCTCACTCTTAATGGTACTAGTCTGTCACAAATCACTCCTGATACTCTTCTCCATCCACTCCACCCTGCCTGTACTCTCTTTTTCACCTCTCTTCCATACTCGCCATTACTCTGAACTGTTGATCCCAAGTATTTAGACTCATCCACCTTCGCCAACTCTACTCCCTGCATCCTCACCATTCCTCTATCCTCCCTCTCATTCACACACATATATTCTGTCTTAGTCCTACTGACCTTCATTCCTCTCCTCTCTAGAGCATATCTCCACCTCTCCAGGGTCTCCTCAACCTGTTCCCTACGCTCATTACAAATCACAATGTCATCTGCAAACATCATAGTCCACAGGGATGCCTGTTTGATTTCGTCTGTCAACCTGTCCATCACCACTGCAAATAAGAAAGGGCTCAGAGCTGATCCTTGATGTAATCCCACCTCCTACCTTAAGCGCATCTGTCACTCTCACCGCAGACCTCACTGTTGTCACACTACCTTCGTATATATCCTGTACCACTCTTATATACTTGTCTGCCACTCCCGACTTCTTCATACAATACCACAACTCCTCTCTAGGCACCCTGTCATATGCTTTCTCTAAGTCCACAACGACACAATGCAACTCCTTCTGACCTTCTCTGTACTTCTCTATCAACACTCTCATCTGTAGTGCTCTTTCCTAGCATGAAACCATACTGCTGATCACTAATCATCACCTCCCTTCTTAACCTAGCTTCCACTACTCTTTCCCATAACTTCATGCTGTGACTGATCAGTTTTATCCCTCTGTAGTTACTTACAGCTCTGAACATAACCCCTATTCTTAAAAATCTGTATCAAAACACTTTTTGTCCACCCCTCAGGCATCTAACAAAACAGCTAAGCCCCTTTCTTACTTACATCAGAAACATGATTAACAAAGTAGTCTTTTTCCTAAATTTGAAGAGTAATTGAAGCACTGCGTACACTACAAGCTGGTTATGATAGAAACTCTGATGATAATCCTATATTATACGTAAAACAGATACACTGGTCCTAAACAGTAGTCAGTTGTTTAGATAAAGAATAATGAGGCAAAGTTACAGTTACTTTATGATTGCTCCTAGACTCTTACCTACTTACTCACTGTAAACAGACTATAATGCAGTGACACTGCAGCTGTTATTACTATCATTATCAATATGTATTCTCCATCATGTTCAGTTAACTATGGAGTACTACCTTCTAGACCTCTTCTGAAAGTAGGCTTTGGCTCAATATGATGACTTTTCTGGTAATAAAGAATAAATGACTGACCCTGATTGATGGAGTCCTTATTACGAACCAGACAACCTGAGATCGACAAGCTGCACAGGCACTGGAGGAGCTGGGGAGGGATGGGTGGTTTTGCTGTTTTCCCTCATTCTGGGAGAGAAACAGAGAGAAGTTTCTGTCCATGATGAAGACACATCTCTGCTCTAACAGCATCTGGGGTGTGGTGGGGGGACAGTGCAAGCTGACACTGTGTGCAGTGATATTAGTAGCCCTGTTCAGTTACAGCATATAAAAAAATCCTTCCTAATACGCAGAACCAGCTTATGTGATGCTGAATACTGATCCACTCCACTTTCCCTGCCCAAACCACCACTGGTGGGATATTACTAGGGACACTCAAGGATAAATGGTGCAGCGGGATAGTTGAGGGCCAGCAAACGGGAAGAATAATTCAATGAAATAATGACTGTGGCTTCATAATGCACTAGCTTTAGGTATGAAGCTAATAATATGAACATGTACTATTACACACAATGACACAAAGTAGAGTTACCAAAGTATAAAACTGTAGTATCAGCTAAATCACTGAAGGATCAATTCAGCATTTTTTGGATACTGCAATGTGAAGCAACACAAAAAAAGCAGCACACCTAGCCCCTCAACCTACCAGTATGTCCCAAAATACTTAATCTAAAGCAATAAAAATGAACATTTTATACCAATACTGTTTACAAAAGTGATAAATAAATAGTTGCCCAGCTAACAAGTATATATTAAAGCAGCCTTAACATGAGGGACGGCCATCCAAACAGGGGAACTGTGAGAAGATACTAGTGCTCCACCAAGGATGGAGAGCTGTGAAAAGATAGATTTATTTTTACTTTTTTCAGTTGACGGGTTCCTCCAAGATGGATTTACAGCCATGTTCAATTTCAAGCAGCAAAAAATACCAATGTAGAATAAAACTCAAGGAAACTTAAAATGAAAAGCTGAAAAAAAAATAAAGACATACCTTCTGAAGTTATGGCCACGCAATAATGCTTGGTGAAAGTAGGAAGAGAAAACAAGGAGTGGCAAACAGCACCAATGAATGCAAGGGAGATATTTTTCTAAAAGCAAAGCATCTCGGAGAGTAGCTTTTGACCACAGCATTTTCTAGGGGGCAGTGCCACAAGTGATAGCATAATGAATTCAGTAATGCACAGTACAACAAATTCTGTGGCAATTGCCTGCTCCACCCCTCCATAGCACAAAAAAAGATAAGCAATAAATCTGTCTTTTAAACTTGCTCCTGTTAAAATATCTGATGACTGTGCACATCCATGATGTACAGGGCCCTCTTTTCCCCTAATATCTGCCCCTGCAAAGAAAAATTAGTTGTGTAAGTAAACTTACTGTGTAACAGTAGACATCTTGTGGAAAAATACTGAAGTCAACATATTTTGTATTCTGTATTTAAAGGGTTAAGCAGAAAAATGTTCACTGCGTGCAAACTGAAATGTTCTGGAAAATGTTGATCACTGAGGAATGCAGAAGTTAATCTTAAACTGCTGATAAGAAAGTTAATGGTGCAAGAATAACTGTGGTACTGGCTGGTAAAAACAAGTAATCAAACTATCAATTTTAATGAAAGTCTTCTGTATGTACGTGCAGGAGGGTCTATATAAGGAGAACTTAAAGTACAAGTAGCCAGACTGCTGGCATATTACTATCATGTAGCAGGTCTCCATGCATGTAAAATAAAGCTGTTTTACTTGCTTACAAGAACTTGGTGTGATTCTTCCAGAATATGTTAGAAGAGTAAAATCTTCGACATAACTGGCCTAACGTTGGCAGAATCGAACAAAGAGAGGCTGAAAACCTGCAGGTGGAGAGAGATCAGGCTCTCCTCGAACGAAAGACCTCCGACTGAAACAGGTCGAAATTAGAGGCCAGTCACTCTTTCAAGATTCAATCCGTGAGGTGGCAGCGAAACAGGGCGGAGGAATCACAAAGGTAAGCAAAAAGAAAAGCTATTTTTTGTTGTTTCTGATTGGAATTTTTTGTCTAAATTTTAAGGGACTAGTCAAGGGAGAAATTTAATTTTCTCAAAGTATAAGGAGTATATGTGAATAAATTCCATATACAAGAGATCTCAGGAACAGGAATAGTTTCTCTTAAGAGAAATGGGAACAGGAACCAGTTAAGGTGACAATCTGAAGATAAAAAGTTTATGTTTGATTTACACCCAAAGAACGTAAAATATTTAGATAAATGGAAAAAAGATCATGGGTTTAGTGGATGTTTACATAAGTCAGAATGTCAAAATCTAGTAAGATTACTGCGCCAACAGGCAGGAAATAAGACAAGGAATCAAAAAAAGGTGGGGTTTCCCCAGGCACAGAAATGGCTGGAGGAAGCAAATAAAAGACATAGGGAACAAAAAAAAAAAAAAAAAGGTGTGGTAATTCAAGTGAATAAGATGTGTACTTTGTTAAAAAGGAAGATAATAAAACTTCCAAGTGTGTAGAACCAGAATAAAGACTCTCTTAGATAAAATAAAAGAACACTGGAAGCCCAAGGCAGATTGGACTTGCATTAATCAATGCATTCAATCAGATGACGAAACCGTAGACAGTTATCTACATCGTCTCACACAATGTTTTGATGCTCATAGTGGGTTGATTAAGGTAGAAAATTAGGAAAATGACTCGCCCTATGAACAGCAATTGAAAAATGCACTCCTAATGGGCTGCCAGACAGCCATTGGTAACTTTATACAAAAACATATGATCACACACAGGACAGCGCGTCTACAGCCCCTTATGGAGTATGCTAGACATGCTGAGAAATATCTGAAGGAAAAGAAAGATAAACAAGCCCAGACTTTTACAGTTAGTGAAGATGGAACTTTAATGTTAGTTCAGGGTTCCGCAAACCACGGACGAGGACGGGGAGGCGTAAGTCATTCTGAGGATTTCGAGGGTAGGCAAAAGAGGGGGGAGTGTTTTAAGTGCGGTAAGAAAGGACATTTCGCCAGAGATTGCAGAGGACCGGAGAAACCGATGGTTGCTTCCGGTGGTACCGCATGACTATATGACGGTCAAAAAGATGTAGATGGAGGGTATGAGGAAGAAGAAGAAAGTGAGAATGGGAAAGTAGGTACAAGTGAAGACGATGGGTGGGGACAGGAAATGGCAGAAAATGAGAAATATCAAATGGTAAATCTAACAGCACTGGCATCAACTATGCAATTGGAATCCCAACCAGTGATCACATTGCAAGTTGAGGGCCGAGACATAGAATTTCTTTGTGACTCAGGGGCTTCTAACGTTAGTCAGAAGTACTGCCATATCATCCGATGTTACCTCGGATGAATATGTGCTTGTAAAAGCAGCAAATGGTCATATTTACAAAGAGCCATTGTCCAAACCTCTGTGGTTTACCGACCCAGAGACGAACCAAACCATACGGTTCCAAGTAATAATTTCAAAAATCTGCCCAGTACATTTACTAGGAAGAGATTTAATGCAAGTGTTCGGTATAGCAGCCGTCCCAACCTCCACGGGGATGGTGGCAAGGAGAATAGAACTGAATAGTGCAATGCTATTAGAGGGGCAGGAGATCTACATTACTGGTATAGTAATGATTTGATAGAGACAGGCCCCAGAGTGTAGTGACGGATCTTACATATTTGGCATTAAGCAAATCTGGCATAACAAATCCGAAGGTGTCAGATCCATTACATTGCACAATGTATTACAGAAGATGTGCCGGACCTGATTTAGAATAAGAAAAAAAATTTCTTAGTTTTAAAGTCACCAAACTAGTATTGCATAGCCTTTTTTGGGACACACTAGGTAATTCTGCAGTCACATGTAGCCTTACAAGGGATATGCAGCTGCTGTATAAGAATGAATTAACCACACATATTTCAGTCACGGAGGGTGAAGGAATGTCATGGTACCTCGTGGGTAAGAAAAGAACTGAATGGGTAGGATGGACACCAGAACAGTTGGCAGGTAAGGGCATTCAGGTTCAAAAACTTAACTGGGTTACACAAGCCACCGTGACCGTGCACCTCAGGGAAGACAAACCGATACAATCCCCTGGGACATTATGACTATGTCTCCTTACCCCCATGGAAGAATCTCAATTGCAGATGATTCCAAACTCATTATGGTCGCAGGGTCAGCACGATATCGGACTGATTAGAATGGCAGGACAGGTAAAGATTACACCCAAGTCAGAATTTAGACCTCATAAACGGCAGTATCCCTTGAGCAGAAAGGCAGAGGAGGGCATTTTACCGGTAATCACAGCACTTTTGAAAGCTGGAGTATTAATTCTGTGCACAGACTCACCGTGTAATACGCCCTTATTTCCAGTAAAAAAAAACAGATGGGACATGGAGGATGGTACAAGACTTACAGGCAATAAATGCCGTGGTGGTACCTCGGGCCCCCATAGTCCCGGATCCGTCTATTCTGCTGAACGATATCCTTACAACGGATAACTACTTTTCTGTAATTGATATCAGTAATGCCTTTTTCTCTATTCCCTTGCAGGAAGATAGTAGATTTTGGTTTGCATTTACGTTTATGGGCAAGCGTTATACCTATACCAGGTTAGATACTGCGAAAGTCCGACCGTCTTCTCACTAGAAATGTGCACCAATTTTGCTCACTTCCAACCAGCCCAAGGGTGCCACCTACTGCTGGGATGATATCCTCCTAGAACTCTGTAAGTCTGAGACTATTCGACTACTACACTTTCTGGCACACGAAGGACATAAGGTAAATAAGTCTAAGTTACAATTTTGTAAATTAGAAGTATGTTACCTGGGTTATACTATCTCTGGGAAGGGCAGGCGATTAGATGACAGCAGAAAGAATGCTATTTTACAAGCCCCCATGCCAACTACAAAAAAGAAATGATGTCCTTTTAGGCATTAAACTTCTGTCGTAGTTGGATTCCCAACTTCAGAAGAAGTGCACCCGCTATCAGACTTAATTTTTGCAATACCGATGGCGGCAAAAAATTTGCTGCACTGGACAGACAAGGCAGTACAGGCATTTACTAGGATCAAGCAACTGATAGCTGGGTCAGCAACATTGGGGTTTCAGATTACAGTAAGACCTTTATACAGACTGTAGATTGCAAGCAGGGATTTATGACATCTGTTTTAATGCAAATGTATGGAGATAAGTTAAGACCATTGGCATTTTACTCTAGCAAATTAGACTCAGTAGCACGAGCATTACCACACTGTGTGCAAGCAGTAATTGCAGCACAAGCGTCTGCCACGTTGGTATTGTTCCATGATCTTACGTCAAAAGTCCTGCACTCTGTAGAAGTTATCCTTCTGCAGGACAAGTTAACATTTCTGTCACCTAGCAGACATTTATCTTGTATGACTACGCTGTTATCGCAGCCACACATGACAATTGAGAGATGCACTACCTTAAATCCAGCGACATTGCTACCTGTTGCTGAAGACGGTATCCCGCATGTATGCTTAGATCTCATACATTCTAAAGTTCTACCAAGACCGGATCTTAAAGATCAACCCTTACTACATGCAGACTGGACACTGTTTGTAGATGGGTCAGCATGCAAAACAGAAACAGGCACCACGCAGGTAGGGTATGCAGTTACTACTGCAACTCAGATAATAGAGGCAAGAACACTCCCGGGAACTTATCCGCTCAAGCAGCGGAATTGATTGCTGTGACAAGAGCATGTCTCCTTTCGGAGGACAGGAATGTCACTATCTATCTGGATAGTCAATATGCCTTCTACGGTACATGTGTTTGCTCAGCAATGGAAAAATAGGGATGGTTACAACCTCGAGGAAAGACATTATGCACAAAGAACTAATCCTTGAATTACTACAAGCCCAACGGCCACGGGGTTTGGCCATCTGTAAATGCGCTGCTCATACCCGTGCTAAGGACCCGGTATCACTTGGTAATGCCTAGCAGACAAAGCAGCCAAAGAGGCAGCTATGTCCAGTACCTTTTCACTTGAAACCACACCTACAGAATTACAACCAACAGATAAATTTCATTTGCAAACCTTACAAGTCATGCAGGAACTTAGCACAGTACAGGAAAAACAACGCTGGACTAGGTATGGTGTTAGGCAGAACAAAGGAATCTATGTGGGACCAGATAATAAATATGTTTTGCCTACTAATCTTTTTAGGTATGCAGCACTAGTTGTGCATGGCCCTTCCCATCTGGGCCCTGCAGCTATGGTTAGAATTATCCACCTTACCTTTTGGACCAAGGGTTTCATTGCATATGCAAAACGTTTTTGTCTATCCTGCATAGTATGTGCTAAATACCACGGGAGGGTCAGAGTTGCTCCGGCATCATTTCCAACACCCTATCCTTTTCATACAATATGTATGGACTTCATCGAATTGACCCCGGCACAACTAAAGAAGTTTGTGTTAGTAATAGTAGATGCATTTACTAAGTGGGTTGAGGCTTTTCCGGTGACACATCCGGATGCTCAATCAGTGGCTAAAATTTTGGTCAATCACATCGTCCCGCACTTTGGACTTCCTACATCTACTCTGACAACGGCACGCATTTTGTCAATCAGATCATTCAGAAACTGTCTACAGTTTTCTAAATTGAACTGAAACACCATTGTGCCTACCACCCACAGTAAGCAGGGTTGGTGGAACGCTGCATTCTAAAAGGCAAGTTAAGAAAACTCATGGCCGAGACACATCAGTCTTGGATTACCTGTCTACCTCTAGCCCTCCTTTCCATGCGGACAACTCCCACCACAAAAGGAGTCACCCCATTTGAGTTGTTGTATGGGAGACCTCGCAGTGGCAAAACTTGTTGCCTGCGGAGCGTGAGGGTGAGGAGATAGCTGAGTACATGAGGAAAATGCTGACCAATACTAACAGCTGTTTAATGAATGATTGTTTTTTAGGTTTAAGAGACGACAAAATCAGTCATCAATGGCAGCTCGGATTAAAGAAAGGTCCTCATGGATCCACCTAACGCATTGTAAAACATTTTAAGTTAGATAAAATTTGAATTCCCTGAGGAACAAACAGACAGCAGTAACCATGAAGGACAATAATGAGAATAAGAGAAAATGGTTCTATTGCAATGTTTTATTGTTTATAACTATTGTGATTGTAATATCTCTGTTTTGGACATTTCTGTCTTTAATGAAGCTAGCCATTCAAAAGAGACAAACACACCAGCTGGCATCCAAACTTTAATACATATCAAGCGATTAAATATGCATATGCATCCTCAATGAATGTCTCAAATTGTTGGGTATGTACTGCAATACCTACTGTACATAGTGGCTTAATGTTAGGGACAGCCCCTCTGGGAACAAATGATACTTGGAATAGTTTGTTGTTTGAAACCACAGAAGTACCACTGAGAGACAAGGTGGCTGCCTCTTCTCCAAAACGGAACAGTGTGTTTTCAAAAGATTGGGAAAGTTAAGGTGGGGCTGAGCCAATGTAATTTGACAATAGTTCATAATTGTACCCTAGAAGGGCAGTGTGAGACCAAGTTTGGAGCTATAAAAAAAAGACATCAATGTAAATGATACTAGTTTTGTTGAAAAAATGCTGTATGTATATGGCCTGTTATTTAAGGGGCTAAAGCCAAATGGGAGTTATGAATTTGCAACCAATATTACCATCAAAACAAATGATTGCTATTTTATTTGTGGTAGGAAAGCATATAAATGGTTACCATATGGCTGGTCAGGAAGTTGTTTTTTGGGATATCTGATACCAGCTATCAGATACGCAAATGTATTACCTCAGAGTAAAATACAAAATGCACGTTCTCTTAATAAACCTATTAATCCCATTGGTAACATTGATGCGTCATGGATTTATCACCATGACTTGGCACACGTCAGCAGCAAAGGACTCTCACATATGGACCTAGGCGATGATGTAATTGCTTGGGCTGGTATTTTGCCAGCGTATGGGACAGTAAAATCCATCTGAGAACTGAGAAAACTGTCAAAACTGTTAGAGACTCTGAGTAATGTGACATTTTCAGCTAGAATTGGTGATGGGCCTAACGGCGATGAGAACAGTAGTGTTGCAGAACCGTATGGCGCTCGATTTCACCCTAGCGGCGAAGGAAAAATAATTCAACAAGTTTTTGAACTGACTAAACCTGGTCCAAACCCCTTGACTGACTTTTTCCAAAATCTGTTTGGAAACTGGGGTTCTGTGTTGATGAACATTTTAATTGCTGTATGTGTTGGTGCAATCATATTTTTGCTGCTTGGCTGCTGTTGCATACCATGTATCAAAATGATAATATCGAAAGTTATCTCTGCCAATGCTCCAAAAGCATATTTCTCTGATTATGAGAAGGTATACAACGTATCTGGGATTTTGTAAAATAAACAGTATACAAAATGTTGTAAGGGGGGAAATGTGGAAAAATACTGAAGTCAACATATTTTGTATTCTGTATTTAAAGGGTTAAGCAGAAAATGTTCACTGCAAACTGAAATGTTCTGGAAAATGTTGATCACTGAGGAATGCAGAAGTTAATCTTAAACTGCTGATAAGAAAGTTAATGGTGCAAGAATAACTGTGGTACTGGCTGGTAAAAACAAGTAATCAAACTATCAATTTTAATGAAAGTCTTCTGTGCTACGTGTATGTACGTGCAGGAGGGTCTATATAAGGAGAACTTAAAGTACAAGTAGCCAGACTGCTGGCATATTACTATCATGTAGCAGGTCTCCATGCATGTAAAATAAAGCTGTTTTACTTGCTTACAAGAACTTGGTGTGATTCTTCCAGAATATGTTAGAAGAGTAAAATCTTTCGACACATCTGAATGATCACTGTTCAGTACCCTTAGCTACTTGAGTAACATCCTGAACAAGAAGGGTCAACCTGTGTCAAAACAGACCATTTCCGAATGGTTCTCAAAGGCTATTACTCTCCTTTATACCAACCAAAAAAGAACTATTCCAGGCAAGGTCAAGGCCCACTTTTCCAGGGCCTTGGCTTCACCTATAGTTTTTTGGAAAGGACTGGATTCTAGTATTCTAGAAGCTGCTACTTGGTCCTCTGCACATACTTTTATAAAACACTAAATATAATTACCTCACTAGGTCTAGATCAGGCTTTGCTAGGACCATTCTCCAGGGGCGCCTGGACTCTTCCTTCTTCCTTCCACTTCCCAAAATCAGTAAGGTAGTGTAATCTACCTATATAGCCAAGGGTACTGCAACAGTGATCAATATGATGGGCATAGTACAGTTGTGTAAGTAAACTTAGCATAACAGATGTTCAAGTGCTCACTGCTGCAGTCACTCCCTCCCCTCCACTCCCCTTGTTCTTTTGGTGTGTTGTTTATGCCAGGGTGTGACCACTTACTCTTTGTTATTCCTAGTATTATCATTCCAGGGCTGAGCCTCCCTCTCTCTCTCTGTTAGCATGAAAGCTCTGAAAGGCTTGGTGGCCAAATGTGCTTTTTTATTCAGCTTAGCGTAAGTTGACTGAAGGTTTGAGCATGTGAAAAGTGCTCTAAAGCTTTGGAAGGTAGTTGACTGTTATATCCTATGCAGGATATAACCCATACAGCTAAAGTTACTGCAGCAGTGATCAATATGATGAAAGGACTCATTCAAAAATAATTAGGCCCCACTTTCAACAGCAAATGTAAGCTAGTCTTAGAGCACAACTGGGCCTTGTTAGCAATAAAATATGCCTCCCCACTTCTAACAGCATGCAGCTCAGACATCCTGCAGGCAGAGGCAAAGGCCACCAAAAAAAACATCTTCCAAGAAATGAACTTCAAGTGCACCCAACCAGCAGGCTGAAATGGAGAATAGGTAAACATGCTGATCACAAAATTTAGATTCCGTGGAAGGAAGGAAGGAAGGAAGGGGTTCTTCAAAGGTGGGAGAACACCCTTAAACTGCTTGGTTAGCCACACCTGACAGACACTTCTACCCTTCAAAAACCATGTTTTGTTTTTCTTTAACACCTTTCTAAAATAATTACTTAAAGCAAACATACATTAATGGAAAACAAACCATATTAACATTGTTTTGCGTTCACATTCATTATACATCACATATATTTTCTTTCTTTAACTATCAGTCCAAGTTTACAGAAAATGCTCAATTCCTTCTTTCCATTAAACTTCACCTTCCTCCTGAACACTATTCTGTGTATTGTTCCCACAGTATCCATTTACTTCTATGTAACTTGCTCCTTCCCTTTTCTAAAGATTCCTCTTCTAGTTCTTTTCTCTCTTTTACAATATTCAGTACTTCAAATGCAATTGGTTTAGACTTTGATTTCCATTTTCCAGAAATTGCTTTTTTGGCAGCCAACAGAATTAAACTTAACAAGTTCTTACTATGTTCTAGGCAATTCAGATCCCATGTCCTAGCTCAAAAGAATAATTTCTGTTGTTACACACATTTGTTCACCCAACATTTCTGAAAAGACAACTATAGGGAAATTTTAAAATCTGCCAATTCATTGCATTCCCAAAACATATGATCACAGTTACCACTTTCTTCTCCAGCATGCTGCCAACACTTGCTACCTACCTGAGGAGAAACTCTTTGAAGTCTTATTGGGATATAAAAGTATCTAAGCAAACATTTCCAAGCAAAAATCCTAAGCCTTCTGGACTTTTTTTTGCATTCTTGGGAGCCATACATATGTCCTCCCATTGTTCCCCTACAAATTGCTTTTCCATCCTCTCTCTTCCCAATCTTTTCTAACCTCCTTTGATTGATTCTTACAGTTATCAT
This sequence comes from Protopterus annectens, assembly GCF_019279795.1. Classification (NCBI taxonomy): domain Eukaryota; kingdom Metazoa; phylum Chordata; order Ceratodontiformes; family Protopteridae; genus Protopterus; species Protopterus annectens. Next base: position 469,389,081 of record NC_056729.1, read on the forward strand.
GCTATATTTAAATGGCCTGTTAATTATCCCTTTTCAACCAGTAGAGTGGTTCTATTGCCAAGTACAAACTCTACCAGAACAGGTCTTTCACTTAAGATTCCCCTAACCCTTTGTCTTTGCCTATACCCTGCTATCAACCCCTGGTAAGGAAGGCAGTCCCTAGACTGCAGTCCCAAACACGTTCTTGGCCTCGTATCACTCTTATCTTTCCCTCTCTAGCTATATGTTCCCAATACTTTGGTTCCCTTGTCAGTTTTCTCTCAAATTCCAACCTCCTAGTATGTTTTCTATATCCCTACTTGCAGACATCCCTAATGGTAAAATTGCTTTTCTCCATTCTCATGTTGACCTAGTTCTAAGAATACTTTCTGCTCTGAATTCAACATTCTATATGGTGGTAGTTATACTGCTTAAGGATCTGCATCCAAAATTCCACTCTATTCTTATTTCTTGAGCCCCCACTTCATCAGCATCCATTTCCACTTTGAATGATACCTTCTGCTTCTGGTATGTATACAACCCTTAATTGTGGAGCTCTAAAATATCCTTCAAATCAGTTAATCCTAAACCACCTTGCTCTGTTTGAAGGATCAAATTATCCCACTTAAGTCTTGCTCTCTTCCTCTCCCAGCTAAATTCCTTCAACTCAATTATTGCCCACAACTTCTCCTATGGCTGATAATGCTTGATTTTTATATAAATCTAAAAGGAATAAACATTTTCACCGTCTGTATCTTACAATCTGTGGTGGTGGTGCTGCGGTAGCATTGTCGCCTCACAGTACGACGTTGTCATGTTCGATTCTCAGCTAGAGTGTCTTCTGTGTGGAAACATGCGTGAATGGGTGAACCTTCGTTGAAGGTTGTGCATCAGAGCTGGCAACTCGGCACGTAAAAAAATCTGTCAATCATTAGCGGACCAGAGTTCCGCTGTGGTGACCCCTAATCGGGAAAAGCCGAAAGACATAACTGTCTGTATCTTACCATCCATAAAACAAAAGCTTCCAGTTTCTCAGTTTTTGTATTTTTTAGTCTCTTCCCACATATCCTTAGCTGACATAGCAGAAGTCTTTTTATTCCACTGTCCTAAATACTTCATCTTATCGTGTGCCCACTACTTAGGGGTATTGCTGAACCAATCTGTCTATGGGTACATAATTTATGACTAAAGCCTTTGTCTTATCTTCATTGGTTCTATATCTCGAAATGATATGAAACTCTCACAAAATTTTCCATAACACTGAGATGTCCTTTTCTGGATTTATCAGTACAAAATAATTTCATCTGCAAAAATAAATAAAACTTTTGCATGATCAGAAACAGTTACTGAATGTCAAAGCTTCCAATTAAATGCATATACTGCTATGAAATATAATTTCTATCTTACCCAGCCCAGTTACTGTACCTTGGGGAATAATAAGTAAAATTATGCCCGAGTTCCTATTAGTGAATTCATGTTTTCCATGCTAAACACTTTAATAAATTTCTTCGGAATTCTACCCTCCTTTGTTATAGCTTCTTCTAACCTCCCCAATACATTCTCACTATTGCAAATAAAGTTCCAGTCCCCACCTATAAGTAATACCTAATATTCCCTGCTGAAAGCAGATTATTTCTCCACCAGTGGGAGGATTGCATAATGGTTAAGGTGTTTACTTTACAGACACAAGGTGCAGGGTTTGATTCTCACATGGGGTATGAACCTATTAGCACTGGGTTGGGAGGGTAGCCTAATGGTTAAGGTATTTGCCTTACAAACACAAGGTACAGGGTTTGAGTCTGAACCTATGAACAAATGGGCTTAAGCTCCATAATAGCAGTTTTTGGTGGAATATAAACACATGCCAGTGTACTTTTCCTCCCCACTCTCCAATAGGCCTTTACTACTGCAAAGCTATCATTATTGTCTTTTTCCTTCTTCTATCACTAATGAAGCCCCTCTAGCAAGCAGTACAATTACTCCCCTTTTCCTTTGTCCCTGACATTATGCTGAATATTCACTCCAAAATCGTTTTTCAACTTCACATACTCATTTCTATCCAAATGTGTCTCCTGCAGCATTACTATTTGCACTCTGCATTTCTTAATATAGTTCAATACTCTCTCCTTTTGTCTATACCTGTGAGGCCATTTAACTTCCAAGACAATATGGATAGAGTAGCCATTATGATAAAAAGCTGTTATTCCCACCTATTATTCCTGACAGTTTTGTTTAAATGTGTTTCCAACTTTAGTCTTACATGCACACACTAATGACTGACAGGCCGATCTTTTACACCGTTGTTTCTTCTCATCTCCATTTGAATTTATGTCTAATTTTTCAAGATTTTTTTGTTTTAATTAAAACCCTTAAACAAAAAGCTAAATACATTTTCAGAACACCCACATTCCCTACTAATTCGGAACACACAAAACTATATCTTCAAAAAAAAAATGAAGTTTAATTCTCCAGATAGGAAGAACTGCCCCAAATCAACAGTTGCACCCACAAGCATTACTAACCTAAAATTAAGACTACCCAATTACATATTATCTGTTGTTTTCTTACCTCTAGTCTCCTTCCAGATGTAAAAAACAGCATGTCGTCTTTTAGAAAACATTAACTTTTAGTCCTAAAAAAGTGCACTGGCCATCATTAAATAAAACTAAACTGTACATTGTTCTATTAAATGCTTTAAAGTATTATGGCTGCTAGACAGAATGCTCTCTCTTACTCACTTCCCTGCTTGCCACTTATACCTTTATATTTTGCATTCCCTCAGCAAAGAATGCTTAGAACCCAAGATCAATTGCTTGAACCCTGCAGACAGCTCTTCATGTAAATGCAGACCTCAATGAGAAAAAAAAAACAGCCAACTCTGCAGATGTATGAAGGAATGTTTAAGTTTCACTTAGAACAGAATATATAACTGTCTTCAGCTGCAGATGTCTTGACTCCCACTGAACATTTGTTTATGGGGGTGGCAAAAAACAAGCTAATATATCTGCAGATGCAAGAAGCTGCAAATTACTACAGCACTCAACTTTCCTCACTTGTCTAGTGGAAAGCAGTTTTTAGTACTTAATAAATAAGCACTTATCCAGGCATGTCTAAGGGTCAGCTCCCAGTGATTTCTCCTGTCTACCTGATGAATCTGGGCATCTTGGGGCAATGCAGCCATTGCCTCATGTACACAGTCAACCCTCTCCCTCCTACCATCCAACACTACAACCTGTGAGAGATGCACTTATATAGCCAAACTGGAAGCAAAGCTCTCTTCACCCAAGACTGGACTAGACAGTCAAGAGGAGAAGGTAAACACTTGCATCACACCACACTCATCACATAGTCCCTCAAAACCTACACCACCAAAACACACACACAGAAACACAAAACACACACCTACATTCGCGGAGGCTATCAAAAACCTGCCCAAGCATCAGGGACATCTAAAGCATAAACGCAAGCAAACTCCACCCCCCAACACAACCCAAATGACACATAGCCCACAAACTCAGTGTGCCACTCAACAACAGCCCATAAGGCATAACAACGTACCCAACACTCTAGTCATAGGTGACTCTATAGTCAGGCACACTGATGTTCCACTCACTAGACTAAACAAGGAGAAAGTTACTGTCAACTGCCTGTCAGGTGCCAGGTTACGCCACATAACGCATGCACTCAGGTCACTCCACAATAAGTACAGATATGGCAATGTCATTGTCCATGTTGGTGTGAATGACCTGAGATGTACCTCCCTGGACTACATGAAAAGAGACATGGAGGAGCTCTCCGATCTTGTATCCCAGGCAAGTATGACCCTAACCCTGAGTAGCATCCTGCCATCACCCAGAATGACACCACAGTACAAGGACAAAACGATTGACTTCAACAATTGGCTAAGCTTCTGGTGTCATTCTAATCGGATCCAGTATTTGTCTGCCTGGGACATGATCGACAGACCACAATGCTTTGCCAGAGATGGCCTGCACCTGTCGCCCTTAGGATACTGGCTAAGGCTCTTGCCACCCCTATAGTGCCTTTTTTAGGCAAGGTTCAAATGACAAATTCACCACCGTAACAGGTACAAATAAGCAAAATCTGAGGGTAATGCTACTCAATGCTAGAAGTCTAAACCTCAAAATGCACTCACTCGAGGCACTCCTTAAAATGGAGAACATTGACATCTGTGCAGTGACAGAGACCTGGTTCAAAGCTCCAGAGAGCACCCCTGCATTACCAGGCTACAATTCATACCACACCTTTCAGCCACCTAACCCACAATGACGCACTAAAGGCAGAGGCATGTCCATATTCATTAAGGATATTCACACCTCCAGGCTAGTTGCACAGCATAATGCATCCGAGATTATCCAAGTGCAACTAACTCTGGGCAAGACTGCAATCCAAATTGTAGCTTGCTACAGACCCCCCACCATGCCCTAGGATTCACACTCCTCATTTCTTGATACACTGGAAAGTATTAGGGTACAACCCAACACCCTAATAATGGGCAATTTCAACTACCCCACCATTAACTGGGAAAACTACTCATGTACCAACTCTTTTGCTCAACGTTTTCTAGAATTCATAAATTCCAATGCCTTGGATCAACTTATTCACACCCCCACCAGGGGAAGCAATTTCCTAGACCTGGTCATTGCAAACACGGGAAACCGGTATTCCACACCAGAGCTCAATTCCTCGTTGGTGAGATCCGACCACAAGCTAATCAGCCTAGACATCCACATCCCACCCCACCCCCAATTAGGGAAACCATCATAAAAAACTTCTCCAAAGCCAACTTCACACTTCTTAAGACAGAAGTGGCAAACTTCATGACACCCATGCAGACAGACAATAGAGGTATGACTGCTGAATCCTACACAAATGCACTTTATAAGCACTTACACGAGTGCATGGATCATGCTATCCCTAATAGAAACAAGATGTTATCCTCCAAAAAAAGGAAGCCAATCTGGTGGTCCTCTGCCATAAACAAACACTACAACAGAAGAAAGAAACTGTTGCAAAAAAGAGTAAAATCCCATGACTGGAGGAACTCCCTGGTCAACCTCAGTAAGAAGCTGAGATCCCTCATAAAATCCTCCAAAGCTAATTATGAAAACAAAATTGCCACTGACTCTAAAGACAACCACAAAGCATTCTATAGCTATGTCAAGAATCGAAATGGGAACACTCAGATCCGCTCTGAGTTACAGCACAATGGCACTAAATATACAGAACCAACTGATATTGCCAACATCCTAGCAGATAGGTTCAGTGCTAACTTTATCCCCCCCCCTCTCACCCCCTAGAGGACCCATCTCTATACTGGAAGAATGCAAAGTTCCTATAATCATGGTTGCACAGGTAAAAAACACACTCTCCAAAGCCAAGAACACAGCATCCATGGGACCTGACAATATCCCAGGATGCATTCTACATGAACTACAGAATGAACTGGCACCCTACCTAAGTACCATGTTCAAGCATAGCCTCACCTCAGGCTTTGTACCCATTGAATGACACACCGCGATGGTTATCCCACTCCACAAAGGGGGAGCCACAACAGACCCCGGGAACTACCGCCCCATTAGCCTAATGAGCCTGGTCTGCAAGGCCATGGAACGTATCATCGTGGAACTCATAAACAAAGACATTGGTAATCTCCAAACTCTGGACCCTACCCAGTTTGGATTTGTAAAAGGCAGAGCATGTTTCCTAAACCTGATTGACTTCTCTGAAGCAATCACCAAAGCCATAGATGAGGGTAAAATGGTTCACACAGCTTATCTAGATCTTGCCAAGGCTTTCGACACCATCCCCCACTCTGAAATTATAGATAAGCTCACTAAACTAGGTATAAATCCCTATGTCACAAGATGGGTTGCCAACTGGCTCACGGACAGAACCCACACTGTGAAATTAGCAGATTCCAAATCTGACATCAGACCAGTGACAAGTGGAGTACCACAGGATTCAGTCCTGGGTCCTCTCCTGTTTGGTATCTATGTCTCTGAAGTGCAGGCCAACACAGAAGGTCTTTGGCTAACAAAAGTTTGCACATGACTGCAAACTAGGAGCCATAATCGAAACTCCTAATGATGTGGACAAACTACAAAAGGGCCTCACTGAGACAGATACCTGGTGTCAAAGCCATGGCCTGAAGCTCAATGCCAAAAAGTGTATTGTCATCCCCTTTGGTAAAAACTCTGTACCCATGAACTACCACATAGCTGGTAGTCTACTTAATGCCGAAAATGTGATGAGACCTTGGGACACAGGTGGACAGTAGCCTCTCCTTTGATAATCACATTGCCACAGTGGTCAGGAAATCCTTCTATGTGGCTCATCTCATCACAAAAGGATTCTCATCCAGAAAAAAAGAGGTCATTGTTCCCCTCTACTCATCACTCATTAGACCCATTATAGAGTACAACACCCCTTTTGGTATGTACCTCACAAGACATCTACAACAACTGGAAAGACCACAGAAATACCTCACAAAGAGGATTACTGGCCTCAAACAGATGCCCTATGCAGACAGTCTCAAAAAACTACAGCTTTACTCCATCGCATATCGCCTACTCAGGGGTGATCTCTGCCTAACATACAAAGCTATGTCAAACCCAGAGCTGTTGGACATGCTCCACTTAAAGAAATCCTAATCCCTCCGAACTACATGCTCTAGGGACCAAAGCCTTGTCACCACAATAAACAGAACATGCTGGAGGGATAGATTCCTGTCCCAGAGACTTCCCATACTCTGTAACAGACTACCTATCTATGTCAAACAGAGCTCCTCATTAGCACTCTAAGAAAAATCTTGATGATTGGATGGGAAATGGGAAATTCACCCCGGGGATCACTTCTGTGGCTCTGCTCGACAGGGACACAGGAAAATAATTTTCTTGGGTGGCGAAAGCCAGGGTACATTTTTTGGCTAGGCTTGTATGGGCCCTAGGGTCGATAGCCTAGTACCTACCTATGAACCTATAAGCATAGCATTTTTCATGGCTTTCATAATTTTTCAAGCCTTCTTGCTTACAAAGAAATCTCAATTTATAGCTTAAGCCAAGGGCATTAATCTAGACATTCATCATTGTAAAAATTAGAGAAATATCTTACTTCTACATATAAATATAATTGGTGCACTTACACATCCCAGCAGCCCAAGATCACAGAATATTAACTAGAACTTGCTTCTCTCCAGCCTTTCTTCTCTTTTTTTTTTTTACTGTAATGCAAGCTTATTTTTCTTACAACTAAACAAGTACTTGTTTGCATTAATATCTTTAACACATACAGCAGTCAATAAAAAAACACCCCACATATAAAATATCCCTGACGGCATACTACACAAAACTGATTTGCTAAATAACATGTAGCTTATATCACAAAATGTTTTACACAAATACTAATAAGAACAAAAATTGTTTTACTTACAGTTCCTTTTTTCCTTTTAGTTTCCTGATGAACATTAATGACAAAGTGGAGTATATGCTTTACAGTCCAGCCACAAGTTTAACAAAACAGAAATCCAGTCTTTTTCAGCCACTTTTTTCTTGCAAAGCTACATTTCACAAAAGTTATTGATATTTTACTTATTCACTAATTTCAGTGTTGCTGATCTTCTTTCTCTTCATGTAAATCTCAGAATGCCAGCCTCCATTTCAAGTCTAAGGTACTCCTGATTCTTCCAGTCAAAACTTGTGGTTGTTTGTCTCTCAAGCGTTTTCCTGTGGAACACTGGAAAAGGTTTCACTGGAAAAGCTTCTCTATGAGCTTCATTGTCAGAACAATGAGAAGCATCCCCTTTCTGTTTGTTTGCTTAATTTTTGTTGGATAAACTTTTGTATTTCCTCCTTAGGCTGTTCTGCTTCTAAAAAGGTCTAATCCCCCAGGAAAAAAATATTTTGAAGACAGATGGCTACAGCAGCTTGAATCTCATACTCACTGGATAAATATGCTTGAATTCTGCCTAGTGTACAGTAAATAACTTTTCCAAAAATACTATGCCATCTCCATTTTTAATACTTTTCTCCTCTGTCACAGTTTTGTCACGATCAACTCCTCCTTCTGGTATGACTGCATATTTACTAATACAGTTCTTGGCTGCTTTCTTGTGGCCAGGTTTGGAGCATACACTCAATGTGCCCTTTCAATTAACAAATCTTTCTCTGGAACAGTCCATTTGCTTATTTTTGCTTTCATAAAATAATACAGTCTGTTCCCTCCACTTAATGTAGTGCAGCAGAAAATCTCTGGTTTTCTCTGCACCCATTGCCTTCCAATTCTGGCATTTTTTGAAACACCTCTTCTTGAGAAGTCTCATACTCAGCCAAGTCTTTTCTTCATTTCCAGCTCTTATTTTTGGAGTTTTAGCAGTTCATTTGAATAGCTAGTTAAAGCTTCTACTGTTTTTTCCAACCTTTTGTTATTTAAATTGATATACTTCTTCAATGTTTCATTTATTTTAATTAACTCTCACTACATTTGATTTATTTTTCCTCTATAATTGGAAGCCATCTCTTGTACGAAAGCTGAAACTTGAACTGCTTTTTGCGGAACAGCTGCAGGTTTCTTCCCAGCCAGTATTTTCTTTCACCTTTTCTAGCTGATTTTCTTTCAGGTTCTCTAAATTTTGTCATTGCTGGCATCCAGGCAGTGTACTTAATAGCCATCTGACAGTATCACCGTTTCTCATTTCAGTTTCTGTTTTACTTACAGAGCTGATATTAAGGTGCTGACCAGTGTTTAGTCAGCATGGAAGTCCCTTCAAAATTCATGATGAGAAGCAGTCAACACACACACCTTGACAATGTAATAATCAAAGCATAAACTACACAGGTACCTAGGAGAAGTTGAAAGTACCTGTAAAGGACATACCTCTCAACCTGCTATTGCAAGAAATCTGGACAAAACCTAAAATAATAATGAGACAAAAGCCCCAAAATAGGGACACACTTTAAATATTGCCCTTATAAAATTAGAAAGTTGCCAGACTAATGGGATTTGTGTTGCTTTTTCTGAAGGCTATGAAGTTTGAAGCTCAAATGCATGTCATTTAGTGACTTCAATCCTCAGTGATTTGCCAGAAAACCACAAACTGTGTGAGAAAAAGACCAAAATATTAGGCAAAAATCTTACATTCTGCAAAAGTTTAAAAGTCAAGAGGTATGGTACAAGATACTGACTGCTCCACCCACATGAAGAATTACTTGCACACAGTAAAATCTGCCAATAAGGTAGAAGGTTTTGTGGTGACTTCAGCCACTTCTCAATACCCAGATGGAAAGCCCAGCAGGATCAGTGCGAGTCTCATCAACAATCCGTTCCCAAACTGGAGAAAAGGGTCTCAGTGAAAACTGAGGACCTGTTGGCGAGAATCTTGTACTGCTACTAACCTGAATGCCTGAAACAGCAACTGTCCTATCACCAACTATCAAACAGGGTGTGTTCTGGTTTCTATTATCACAGCATTACACAGTAGTACGAAATCAGAGGGAGGAAGGCACGCAAGAGTCTACCATGTCATGGGATGCAGCATGATTCCCGCATGAACTTCACCTTTGCTCTGCTGCACCAAGTGAAGGAAAGGAATTATAAAAATACTATCCAGTAATGCATTCACTGAAACTGAATAATTCAAAAATCAACATGAGGCTCAACAACCTGAAATAAAAGGATACCATGGAGGGCTTTGCTTCCATTCCCATCCCTCTTTAATATACATTATCAACTCCATACTACTGGACTTTTGAAGAAAGCACAAGGTCAACCACCGTTGAATCTAGTGCCAGTGAATGTCAAAATTAACTCTGACAAAAAATAATTCTGTAGGTGAACACACAACAGAAGCCTGGAAGAAATACATTTTACCTGGTGACAAACATGTCAATCTCTGGAGAGTATCTCTTATAGATGAAATTAGCCACATCTCCTGAATTACCAGCTCCAGCAGCAAGAAGTCCACCAACATGATCACTTCCATCTGGGATGTTAACTACTGACATAGTGATGAACCCCCACCCCAATGACAGTCATTCATCAACTACTCTAAATATAACGGCATACTGCATATGTACTCTCTTGCTAACAAGATGGACTGGTTAAGACACCAAATAAGTAAAAGCACTCCAGAGGAAGCTTTCTCTCCAAAACTCAGCTAGGACCATATGCAATTCCAGCTGACTGATCTGCAGCCCTTCTCCAAAGGAATAATTACATTTCAGTCATGGAGGAATCAAGCCGAGCTCCCAAACCAGCAAGTAAAAAATTCATTAACATCACCTGTTACGGGTAAGGCTGCAAGAACAGGATATTCACCTGAAGCTTGGTTTCTTGGTCCTGTGCCAGACTGAGGAGATTATGCAGAAGTCTGCTTCAGGATACCAGGCTAGAATCTTGCTCTATTTAGCCATAGGCATACAAATAGCATCTGCATTCCCAGATGCCACATGAGCAAAGACTATGTCCTTCCAAAGCAGCATATACAGCGTTTTTGTTAATGAGCTCCATGGGGGAAGGTGATGAGCCATGACTTATCCTTCCTCTTTAGATACTCCTTTAGTCATTTCTGGGTGGGAGAGGGAGGAATGGGATCTAGAAATAAGACCATACAGGACATCATGATTTCAATGGTTTCCAATAGCAGGGGTCATCCAGTGGTGGGGTCTAAGGGAGACAGGACTTGTTATATTTTCTGTCTCAAGGATAATGGACTCTTGAGATTGTGATGCTTCTTATGAAATGTGTGCATGGAAGGTGATGTCTTCCACCAGCTCCAACAAGGACAAGTTTAGGCATAGATGAATTGCATGGGGTTGAATATAAGGCAGGCACCTTCTAAGCAAGGCCCTCTATCAGAAATCTGACACCCGATAATGACAATCTAGACACTTTGAAAAACAAACTAATTCACACAGAACAACTTTGAATTCTGAAACATGCTATTAATCTTTGGAAGTGAAGTGTACACATGAGGAGGGGAGCTGGACATCTCTAACACCCCTGCTACTGAAGTCCAAGATAGCTGTACCTCACAGCACTGGAAGTAATCTTGAGGTACAACAATCTCATAGTATATAATCCCTCATTCATATCTGTGTTTCTGAAGATCACAATTACAGTCTTCAAAACAATCAGAAACTCACCAAGTGTCAGGCAGACAGCACTTGGGGGTATGCCTACCAAAGGTGATGCATTGACTTTAGAAGCCTGCACCAGGACAAGGGCTGACACTAGGTCAACTCCCCAAAATACGCACTTCTGCAACTTTGTGGACAGGTCCCATAAGATGTCCAACTGTCTGCAAGAACACCAAGTGAACCCTCTTCAACCTAGGCCACTGTATTGTACTTGTTCAGAGGTGGAGACTTGGGGAGAACAGTCCTCAGTACAACCAATGAATCACAGCCAGATGACACAAGAGACCATTCCTTAGAGGTTGGACAGTGCCTACAATCCAGGACACACCTTCCCAAGGTGGGAACACAGCATGCCTCCTCCTCTGGGCCTCTCAATATCTCCTGATGCACAAAATATATGAGCTCAAACTGTCACTAGCTGATGATGGAATCAGGACCCATGTGCCAAAATGGATGACACATGGGAAATAAAGGCATCTCTGAGATGTATTTGTCTCCAGGAGGACAAGCTACAAGACCTGCCATCTGTTTCTTAGGCATTTTTATGGTACAGAGTTAAATAACTTGGGCTACATGCAGGGCTCTTCTACCAATCCCAACAGAGGGCAAATTCAAGCAATACCGTGATCTATCTCTAGGCACCCAAGATGCATTACTGGCAGATATGGAAGTGTTTCACATTGTGCTTCTCTCCTGCCAGTACAGATATGCTTGGTGTGGCTATTAGCTCACTACACGGTAGCTACACAAGTGCTATGAAGGCTGTAGTGCTTTAGGCATCAAACAATCATTTTCACAACATAAATCAGGCTCAATGTCCAAACTGAGCAAATGGCAGAATGAAGGCCAAACCATGCATAAGTGCAGAGGGTGTCATTACTGTAGAGTAGAAAACAGAGAAAATGATTAATCTAATCACAGACCTACCAAGGTGGTACGGTATTGGTTGTTAGGTATGAAACAGGTAATCAACATGGGAGTAAAAGATGGGGAGGGTTTATCACTGAAGAAGAGAGAATGAAAACTGAATGATTATATTTTGGGGAGGTGTACAGAAGAAAAAAAAAGAATGGAGGAAAGGAAATGTAGGAAACAGGAAAACAGCAGCAGAACTAAAAACAGTTACACCATCTCTGTAAGACAGAACAGAGCTGATGCATTTCAGCTGTAATTGACAGACACTGGTACATTTTGTCCAAGTAAATGCAAGATAATCAAATGGTTTTCTGTTAGTAACGAGATGTTTTTCAGCAATGCAAAGTTTATTTCAGTCCTTAAGACAGAAGAGATAAAATTCCACATGGAAAGGCTAATCTTCAAGTAAATGTTTTTTTCCTATATTACATGAAGATTGAAACCTAATGTGCCAGAGGGCTCCACTTTGGTATGATAGAAGGGAAGGGTAACAGAAAGATGCAACTACGTTTTTAAAGCTGTGAGGCAATGACTATGACTCAGGAGTTTGAGTTACTGAGTCCCAAACAGTAGCATGTTTTGGAAGAGTTGTTCTTCAGCTTTTCTTCCACATGCCAAAATTTGCCTTAAATTTTTCTAGTGTGTCTTTTTCAGTCTGGGAGAGTGCAGATACTCTCTGAGACAGAACAGTCTTCTGCATATCAGACAATGCAGATTTCCGTGGAGATGCAAAGATAATTACTAAAAGTTTAATAAAAAAAATAATAAACGTGTATGTGCACATGTACGTCTGTACGGATGAGTACTGTACACAAGACTAGCAGGTAGAGGAGCAAACAACTTGCATACCTTGCCGATTAAAGGGAAAAAAGTACAAAGCACTGTGAAAATACCTTCTGCATACAGAAGAAAGTGCAGTTGTGTAAACTTGCTATAACAGCAGATGCTCGAATGATCACTGCTTCAGTAGCCTTAGCTATGGCTTATATCTTGCCAAGGGTATAACAGCTGGCAGCTTCCAAAGCTTCAGGGCACATTCATAGGTTCATAGGTTCATACTAGGCTATCTGCCCTGGGGCAATTATAAGCCTAGCCCGATTCTGTATGGCTTACGCCACCCCTTGATTTGAGTATACTGTGCCCTTTTTAAGGTTTAGTTTACTGTGCCTCTGTCTAATAGTGACACGGGAGTAATCCCTGGGACAAACCTACGATCCCCCATCCACCTATCGAGATTCTTCTTGAAGAGATTCAGTGAGGTGCTCTGCCTCACATGAACTGGAATTCTATTCCAGAGCGAAGGGAGCCTCTGGGTTATGAACCTGTCCCTCCAGCAAGTTCTATTTATTTCTGTGCTGAGGTTCAAGTCCCTCAGTGTGGCTCTAAGGGATTTAGATTTACTGAGGTGGAGCATGTCCATTAATTCTGGATTTGACATAGCTTTGTATGTCAGGCATAGATCGCCCAAACTGTTAGTCAGCTCGAGCTGAGCTGACTATAAAAAAAAAAAAAAAAAAAGTTATGTACTTACTATAACTTTCCATCTGAGTTGCTGATTTCCATTTGTCTTTAACCTGTGGGACCTGGATCCAACTCAGATGTATACTCCAGCATCAGATCCAAGCTCCAAAATCCTCCCCTACCCATAATGCCCTGTCTCCCTCCTCCACTCAGATCAAGTTTGTTGCAGAACAGAAGCACCCCAACCTAGATCATATGCCTATAAACCTGACATTACCCACAAAAAAAATATCAAGAAAAAGACTAGCCAGTATAGAGGGGGCTATGACTTCCATCCGGTCCTCTACACAGCCCACACAAAGCAGGGGGAAGGAGGGAAGGATGGTTGAAGACAAATGAAAAGCAACAACTCAGATGGAACATTATGGTAAGTACATAACTTTTTTATCTGAAGTTGTTGTTTTCATTTGGTCTTCAACCTGTGGGACAGAGTCCCCAGCTACCAATAAATCCTTGAAGGTCCTCATGGAAGGATGTTCCGGAGCATGGCTCAGCCAAAGGATGCCCTGCCTCTGTTAAGAAGATGCAATGGGAGACAAATGTACGCAATGACGCCTAGGTAGCTGCAGAGCAGATATCTAAAGAAACCCTGGACCAAAAAGCTACAGAAGGAGCACAGGCCTGGTGGAATGCGCCCAGACATGCCCTGGTGGAGATAACCCTTTGGCTCTATATGCCAATAAAATGCATTCAGAAATCCATCAAGCAATAGTAACTTTAGAGACAGGCTTTCTCAAGAAGGGTTTAGAAAAGGAAACAAAAAGTTGATCAGACTTATGAAAGGATTTTGTTCTGTGCAAATGGAATGCAAATTTGAAACGAAAACTGGCAGACTGATGACCTGGTTAATATTAGTCTCTGATGACACTTTCGGAAGAAATGATGGATTAGTCCGCAGGGATACCCTGTCTTTATGAAATACCATATAAGGGGGCTTGACAGATAAGGCTTGGATCTCAGAAACCCTCATGGATGTGGTAACTGCAACCAAAAAAGCCGTCTTCCAAGACAGAAGCTGCAACTTAACCGCAGCCGCTGGTTCAAAGGGGGGAGAAACCAGAGCCAGCAGCACCAAGGTGAGATCCCAAGGGGGCGATGGGTCCTTAACTGGAGGCCTAAGTAGAAAGGTACCTTTCAAAAAGGCCTTATAAAGCTTGGATGAAGCCAAAGAAGCCAAATTCTTGCCTATGTGAAAATTAAAAATCGCTGCCAATTAAACCTTAACCGTAGAGAAGCTAGCGCCCTGATTAAAAACATCTGCCAAAAACTCCAAAATGGGTGAAACTGGTGCAGTGAAAGGATTCAGGTCAATTTGAGAAGCCCAGATTCAGAAATGCTTCCATTTACTCAAGTAAACTTTCCTGGTAGAAGATTTGTGAGCTGCTGCCAAAATTTCTTGATGGGAAAGACAGCCCGGGAGTCCTAACTATCAAGGGAACTGCAGCAGCCAAGCCATGAGCTTCAGGCTGACTAAGTCTGGGTGAGGGATCCCTGTGAGATGTGTAATCAGAACCGGATCTAGCATCGAAGGTGGACACACTGCATAAGACCACAAAGAGGGGAACCAAACTTGACAAGGCCAGAAAGGGGCAATGATGATCACTGAGCTCTCCAGCCATCAAGCTTTCTGAATGAATTGGATATCAGAGGCAGCGGAGGTTAAGCATATAGTAAGACTGGAGGGCAAAGCATGAACTAGAGCATCTTTGAGGGGCTCTCCCAGATGGGGGTTCAGAGTGAAATACTCGCTGGACTTAGTGTTAGAAGGACAGGTGAATAGATCGAAGCAAGGCTGACCCCAATTTAGAAAGATCTGCTCCACTACTGAAGGATTTAGAGACCACTCGTATGGAATCAGAATAGATCAGCTGAGCCTGTCCATCAGTATACTGAACCTCCCCGGAATGTGCTTGCCATCAGAAAATGGCCAGAGGAGATCGCCCACTTCCACAATCTCATGGCTTTGCGGCAAAGGGGATAAGATCTGGTCCCCCCTGTTTGTTGATGTACTAGACTACTGACATCTTGTCCGTCTGAATGGTAAGAGTATCCTGAGGAAGATAGGCATGGAGAGCTTGCAATGCCAAAAGCACCCCCCTCATCTCTAGGACACTGATATGCAGATAGGTTTCCAGAGAAGACCACGTGCCTTGGACTATCCTTGCCATACAATGCTCCCCCCAACCTGAGCAGGGAGGCTTCAGTGGTCACCGTGATCGCAAGGGAGGGAAGAACAAAGAGACAACCCAGAAGGAGGTCCAGGGATTGAAGCCACCAAAGAAGAGAATACTTGCAAACCTGAGACAATCGAACCAGATGTGATAAGGGAAAGTCTAGCAAGGACTACTGTACTGCCAGAGTCCACTGAAGGATTCTCATGTATGAAGGTGTGCAGTTGGAATTGGGAGTGACTGTGGCCGCCATGGATCCCAATGCCCGAAGAACTGAATCCACTGAGGGACGTCTGGCTTGAAAGATGTAAGAGACAAGATGTCGAAGGGATAGCAGTCTGTCCAGAGGTATAAACACCTTGCCTTGGGATAGTGTCTATATCAGCCCCAATGAAACTGAGAACATGCACTACTGCCAGTTGGGATTTGTTGAGATTTAAGGTTACACCCTGGTAATGAGCGCTCTTGAGAAGAAGATCCCTGGTTTGACATAGTTAATGCCTGGAGGGAGCGGAAAGGAGCCAATTGTCCAGGTAGGGGAATACCTGAAACCCCTGCAGCCGCAGGTGAGCCGACAATACTGCCATCACTTTGGTAAACATCCAGGGGATGGTGGTGAGCTGAAAGGAGCACTCTGCACTGAAAATAAATGGCTTACAGCGGGAAGCGGAGGAACCTCCGACAGCGCCTGTTCATCTTGATGTGATAGCATGCGTCTTGGAGGTCCACCAAGCACATCCTGTCGTTTATCTGCAGGAAGGGCAGAATGGACTGAAGGGTAACCATCTGGAATTTCGTCTTAGCAGCCGACAGGTTCAGGGCTGAAAGATCTAGAATGAGTCTCAAGTCACCAGTTTTCTTTGGCATTAAAAAGAACATGAAATAGATGCCTGATCTGGACTGGTCTGGGGGGACAGGCTGGATGACTTGTTTTTCGAGCAGCCTGGAAATTTCTTTGGCTGCCTGCTGCCATTGCGCAGGTGGGATGTCCAAGAGGTGTTTGGGTGGGACTGGGGGTTGAAGAAAGGGGATTGAGTATCCTCTGGATATTATCTGCAAAACCCAACAATGGCCGGTGATGGACTTCCAGGCTTTTGGGTGCAGAGATAGGCATCCCCTGACTGCCTCCAGAGACATGCAACTGGGTAATCCTTCAGGGGTGCTGCAAGGGTCTGTCCAGGAAGGGATCCCGAGACCCCAGGTTCCTCAGGCCCCCTGTGCCACAAGGGCGGCGTCCATCATATCTCCCTCTGCCTCTGGGGGAAGGCGAATCCTGAGCATTGTGGTAAGAGCTTTGAGATTTCCAGAACCACATCTTCTCCCCCCCCCATGCTGATTCCTAGAGAAAGAACGTTGTGGGATGGAGAAGTGGATCCTGACAGCAGAGTCTTCCTGTCCTTCTCACTCTGGACTAAGGTGTCTCAAACAGTCTTAGTAAAAAGCATGGAACCATCATAGGGGCATTCGTAAACGATGCCTTGAAGGGATCCAAGAAAGCACAAAGCCAGCGCCAAGCAGGACACCTGATAGCTACATCTGTCCTGGCAGCCCTAGAGTCACCTTCCTTAGTGTGTATTAAGAGCCTCATGGAAGTACTCGATATCGAGGTAAGGCTGGCCATATGGGAGAACGCCTTTTCCTCCTCTGACGACTTGAACCCTGGGGCAGACTCAGTGACCTCTTTGACAGGTCCGACTGCAGTCTAACAATGTGTGCCATGTAGTTCAGTGCACGCAAGGCAAATGTAGGTGAAGTGTAAGCCCGCTTCACGAAATGGTCCATAGTCCGAGACTCCCTGTCTGGAGGATGGACCACAGAGATCTGAGGAAGCTCTTTCTTGGTGGTTATCCCAACCACCATGGCACTGACCTAGGATCCCTTCAACCAATGCTGCCTATCAGAGGGAATGCTGAGTATTCTGTCCAGGCGCTTTGGGAGAGACTCAACCATACCTGGTTCCCTCCATGCCCTGGATGAAATTAAATCCACTAGGAGATCTGTGGGAGGGAATACCGAGGAGGTAGAGTGTCCTGTGCCAAAAGCCTCCAAGAATACTGACTCATCTGGGTTGGACTTTTGGGAAGACCACCCTCCGTGCTGATGCAGAATTTCCAAGATGTCTATAAAGGAGACATCCTCCATGGGTAATTGGGGGAACCCTCCCCTCCTTCCAAGTCTGTATCTTCTGTGAGGGACTCTGGTGAAAGTCCAAGAGCCTCCTCTTGCACGTGTGTTTCTGAGGGAGCTCCTCAGGGGTGATTTCTGGGGAGGACTCGGAAACCTTAGGGAATTACCAGGGGGGAACCTCCTGGAGTGCAGTGGCAACAGACTGTCCCTGAGGGGGTAGGATGGCAGACTCCAGCCCAGAAAAACAGGGAGCCAGGATGGACTCCGAGGATGACAGCGTCAAGGGTCTAGAAGGAGCCAAGAGGACCCTCTCCACTACATCAAAAGCAGAAGGTGAATGAACCCCTGAAGCAGGAATAACCAGGACCGGATCTGCCACCCCTGAGCTAAGGGGGAGCTGGAGCCGAACCTCCTGGTGCTGAAACTCCGATAGGAAGGGCAGACTCCAAAAACCTCAAAGTTGACACCATCCCTTTGGATCTGACGCTGAGGCTATGGCTCAGAGAGTTGGTCGGCACCGAAAACATTGGAGCTGAACCACTCAGGGCAATGGTTGGCATCAAGGTACCTGGAACCATCGGCGCCGACCCCTCAATACTGGGAAACTTCGGACCCAATGACTCTGAAATTGGAGGTCAGGTCGGAGAAGGAGCAATGGGAAGGAAAATGGACTGCATGCTCCCAGCCCCAGAAAGGGAAGGAGCAGGCAAGATGCCCAACTGAATCTGGGCCTAAATAAACTTCCGCATCAACAGGTCCACCTCGGCTTCAGAAAGGCTCTGAGAGGACCAGATGGAAGAAGCCACCAACCTGGGCCTGGAGTGGCACTGAGGGGAGGCAGAAACAGGGGATCGAGTCTGGGTAGTCTCTGGCTCTAGTGAGAAGTGAGGGGATCAGAATTGAGGAGAGTCCCGGGTCGGATTTGGCTGTGACTTGGTTGGGGGCTCGACCAAGGAAGAGTTGTCAGGGGACTGCTTTCTAGGCCAGTCCCATTCCTTTGAATGGGTCTTTTCCCTGTCTCCGGACTTCTTGGTAGGAGGTTGAGTCCCAGAAGCCAGGGTGGAGGAAGAACCACCCACTGAAGGGAGGAGGCCCTTAAGAATCAGTCGATCAGGGCACGGGGATTGAAGCCTGCACAGATCAAGCAGGAGGAATCCAGGTGAGCAACACGCAGGCAAACAATGCACAAAGTGTGGCCATTAGAAGGAGGAAGCTTATGGCCACACTGTACATTTTCTGAAGCCCGACTTGGGTGGTTCAGCCATGGTCACAGGAACCCAAATGCACTACACTCACACACGCAAGACAGGGAAAGGAGGAAATGGAGCAAGAAAGAGAAAGTGAGTTTTTTTTTTTAAACCGACACGAAGCACACAGGGATAGGGTAGGGTAAAGAAGAGATGTAAAGACACCCGAAAGGAGAAGAAAACAGATGGAAAAAAAGATCAAAAAATCTACTGCTTACTTTAAAATGAAGCTAGGATCTGAACCATACTGCTGTCTCTAATGAGCAGCAAACGAAATCTGAGGAGAGGAGGGAGACAGGGGCATTATGGGGAGGAGCTTGGATCTGATGCTGGAGTATGTGGCCAAGTCGGATCCATGCTGGATCTGGGTCCCACAGATTGAAGACCAAATGAAAACAACTTCAGATCAAAGGTTTTGGTACTAAGCATTTCAATGCTTTCATGCCAACAGACAGAGGACAGACAGGGAGGCTGAGCCTTGAAAGGACAACGTTCGGAGCAACAAAGATAAGTGTTCATATCATGATGAGTGGATGGGAAATAGGAAATACACCCCGGGGATCACTTCTGTGTCTCTGCTCGACAGTGGCACAGGAAAATCACCTTCTTGGGTGGCGTAAGCCAGGGAACCTTGTTGGCTAGGCTTACGTAGGCCCTTGGGCCAATAGCCTAGTACCTACCTATGAACCTATATGGCATAAATAACAAACCAAAAAACAAATGGTAAGGAAGGCAGGAGGGGGTGGCAATTGCAGCAGAGATCATTCTAACATACACTGTCATGGAAAGTTTACTTACACAACTGTATTAAAAGGTACAGAAGACCCTGGAGAATTGTTCTAGAAAACCCTGATCTAAACCTAAAGAAGGAATCAAACTTGTAATGTCCTGTAAACATGTGTAGAGGACCAAGTTGCTGCTTTTATAATACAACCCTTTCCAAAAGTCCATAAATGAAGCCAAGGCCCTGGTAGGGTGGGCCTTGATTCTGCCTGGAAGTTTTGACATGGTGAGTATAACAAAAAGTAATAACAGCTGAAACAGCCATTTGCAAATAGCGTGTTTTGACACAGGTTGTCCCTTCTTCTTACCTTCACAAGAAATGAACCCTGATACACTAATCTGAAGGATTTAATTCTGTCAAGATAGTACCTAAATTTTCTGTGTATATCCAAGGTATGGAGTAGCCTTTCTCCCCCATTTTAGGTTCAGGAAAGAAAACAAAGAAATGGACAGATTGGCTTAAAGTAAACTTAAATACCACTTTAGGCATGAAAGAATGATTAGTTCTCAAATAAACCATGTCTTTGTGGAAAATGAGATAGGGTTGATTCATCTTACAAGCTTGTAACACAGATACCTTTCTTGCACAGGTCAGAGCACTCAGTGAAATAGTTTTCCATGTTAAGAACCTCAACAAGTTAGTCAGATAAGCAATTTCAAATGCAACAAGTGTTAGCTTCTCTAACACAAAATTAAGACCTCAAATAGGGGGCACCAGTTTTCTTGGAGGCCTCTTATGCAAAACCTTTTAAAAACATTCTGGCATGAGAACGCTTTGAAACAGGAGGCTCCATGGGCAAACATGCTGAAATGGTTGATAAAAGCACCCTGATGGAGGAGTAAGAAAGGCCATAGGATAGTAACTCACGCAGATATTGTAAAATTAGAGAAACTCTAAACTAAACAGATGTTGGTTACGTTCCTTTCCTTCTGCTAATATATGATTTTCTAGTAGCAGGCTTTCTTGCCTTCATTAGTACTTGCTGCATGTCCTCAGTAAACAGGTGCCTAAACAGAATCAAGACCCTATCATCCAAGACAGTCAGCTGAAGTTGACTGGGGTCAGGGTGTATCAAACACGCCTGATCTTGCATAAGTAGATCCATTATGTGATGAAGCTTTTGGTAACTGTCTGTGGCCATTTCCAAAAGGAGAGAACCACTTTTGCCTGGACTAGAAGGGAGCCATCACAATGACCATGGGGGGATTCCTTCAAAATCTTCAGAAATAGCATGGATATCAGTGGAAAGAGTGGAAAACCATACAGGAGCATTCCTGTCCGAGGAAAGGAAAAGGCATCAGTTTCCCAGGCCTTCATGCATGGAGTCCTAAAGCAGAATCTTGACAGCCAATTGTTTAGAGGGGAGGCAAACAGGTCTACTTGAAGAACTCCTCACAGATGGATCAAATCTTGGAAGACCCCCTGATCTAATTTCCATTTGCGAGGGTCTGTCCTTGTCCTGCTCAGTTTGTCTGCCACACAGGTTTGCTCCGACAGAATGCAGGATGTCTGTACAGCAAGACTGTGCTGGAAAGCTACATCCCAAGCTAACATGGCTAGTCAGCAAACTGGGTACAACCTGGTTCCTCCTTGCTTGCTGATGTACCACATGACTGTGGTATTATCTGTAACAACCAGTAGAGGTCCAGGGGAAAAGAGATGATACACAGTGTTGAGTGCCTTGATCAGGGCAGGTATTTCTTTTACATTTATGTGCTTGCATCTTTCCTTGGTGTCCCACACACCATGCACTTTTTCCCCTCTTGAAACTGCTTCTCAATCAAAGTCTAAGATGTGTGTGGTGACTGTTTTGGTGCAGGGAGGGAGAATGAGAGACCTGGATCAAGAGAATTTTGCTTTCTCCACCAAGTGATTTTTCTACTGATAAACCCCAGCACTCAGACATGAAAAGACACAGGATGTCGGTGCTGGGACCAGAGAGACTAGATATCACACTTTAATTCTCATGTGAAGTCTTGCCAGTGGTATCATGAGAATCATAGATGCCACCAGACCCAAAAGCTTGAGGTATTCCCTAGCAGTAACCACAGTCTGAGTGGAAAACCTTAGAAATAGATCTAAATATAGATTTACTTTTTTTTCCAGTGGAAGAAAAACTCTTTGAACTGAGGTGCCCAGCTGGGACAACAGGAACAAATCCTGAGTGAAGGAATCAAAAAAGACTTTTGAGTGTTCTCTTGGAATCCCAGCTTGTTTAAGAAATCACTCACTTAAGTGAGAGATTCCTGACATTTGAAAGACTCTGGAGAGATAAAGCAAGTCATCTAAATATACAAAATTGTGGATACTCTGTAGTCTAAAATGAGCTATAATTGGAGCTAGACATTTTGTGAACACTCTTGGTGCAGTGGATAGTCCAAAGGTAAGGCAGAGAATTGGTAATGTGATCCAAACACACAAAACCTTAAGAAATGCCAGAAGTCTAGATGAATAGGGAAGTGATAAGCATCTTTTAAATCTAATGTGACCAGGAAACTTAAATGAGGAAGAAGGGGTAACAGGTAGTGAAGTGACCACATTTTGAACTTTGGCACCATCACAAACAGGTTAAGGAAAGAAAGATCCAGAACTGGTCTCCAAGCATCTTCTTTCTCTGCCACTAAAAATATCCTTTAATAAAAACCTTTCTCAACCTAGGAAGGAGGAACTGGTTCCATCACTCCTTGAGATGATAGAATGTGTTGAAAGACAGGGGGAAACAGGAGTCTGGCCTGGTGGCTGAGGAATTACCCACTAGAAAGAAGGGATTCCCTTCCACTGCCATCTGTAACTTTGGTGAATGATCTTCAAAACCCATTTGTCTGAAACTATCTGGAAGGGAAAATGAACTGCCAGGGTGGATGGGATGGGGTTGTGGGGGAAGACAAAGACATTTAAATAGTCAATCTAACTTGCTAGACTGTCCTTGGTATGTGGGAGTTGCTGAATTCCCTTTGGATTCTCCCCACACTGGTAACCATTTCTTAAAAGTCTGTTTACTCAGATTTTGGTGATACTGTTTATTTTGTTTTTTGCTGAAAATGGATGAAAGGTTAGACAAATCCCTTAACAAATTCAGAAAAGGATGGCTGATTCCCTGTATCATCTTACCCATTTCATCAAGTTTTGATAACCTTTACAGTACAGCAATCAAGAACCAAAAGCTCTATTGAAAAGAGAATTTAAAATTTCATTTTTCACATTATCTTGGTTGGAAGGTCTGAGAGAGCAGTCAGAAAAAACTACCTCAAAGCAGTACCACTGGCTTAAGCCCTGGAAGAAGTATCAATGAAGTCATACACCTCTGTAGTCACTGAAAACAATGGAAAATGGAAGACACAAATATAAAGTAGATTTTTCCTCACAAGAAGAAACTGCAGACAAAACATCCCTCAAATACTTTCACAATTAGAATAAACTTTAACATACGAGTCTGATAATTCAAAATCCTGAAAATGAAAGTTTCAGAAGCATGCTTTTTTTTTTCTCCATCAGTGTCAGAAAGAGTTGGATTAAAATTAACAAAATGTTTAGCATCAGTAAGAGTAATTAAAGCTACAGCTGCTGTGTCAGGTTTAGGATAAATGTAAAAAAGACTGAGGATCTCTATACATTCCATTTACATTTTTAGAGTCAGCAAGCCAACTATCAGGAAAACTGCAGGTAGTAAGACACATCCTTCAAAGCTGACAGAACTGGAAGAATGGGTGATGATTCTGGACACTCACTCTAACAACTCGTAGTATTTTCTGAGGGACTGAGAAACCTCACTGTTTTCCCACTGAAAACACTACCACATTCTGGAAATAGTTTCAGAGAAAGAAACCTTCAAAGGCAGAATCACAAACTGAGCTCTCCCCTGAGTTTGATTCAGAAAACTCTGGAGAAAATCCTGCATCTGTCCCTTCATCTTCCTGTCCAGATTCTCTTTCTTTTACCAGAAACCACCTTATAAGATGGATCAACAGGCTGAATTAACCTTGAGCCAGACTGTCTTTTTAGTCAGATCAGCTCAAGCTGACTAACAGTTTGGGTATGTGAAAGGTGCCCTAAAGCTTTGGAAACTGTTATATCCTTGGCAGGATATAACCCATACAGCTAAGGCAACTGCAGCAGTGAACAATTTGATGAAAACGGGATGTACCCCCGCATTTTATAAAATTTCTCCTGTGTGTCTTGACTCTCCTGGAAGGCACTCATCTCCAGCTTTCACTACTCAGACAGAATCTCTCTTCCAGTTCATCATTCTGCTGAAGAAGCTTCATACTTCCTTACTCAGTTATACATATGTACCAATCAATACTGAGTGAATGTATGCAGATGTCAATATGGGAATGCACGGAGAACAGCACTGAAGAGTCAGATCCTGCAACATGAAAAACTTAAAGTCACCATCTGTCCCTCCCTCCATATGCCAGTAAAGTACTCTAGTTTTGTACCATCTGTATTCCTTCCGCAGACATAGTTTGATGCTGCACTTTTCGGATGACACTTACCCTGAATTCTATGTATGCTGTGTGGGACAATGCACTCTAGATGGGTCGAGACCAGAGCTGTGTGCAACTTAAAAAACAATTAACATTACTGAATATTGCTAAACATACTGTAAAAGGCAGGGGGTTAAGAGAATACCAGTTCCCCTTATGTGGTACATGAAATTAAATTAAAATTAAGAAGTCATAATTGCCTTTGCAATTCCATTCCCTATCCTTGAATATATATTATGCATTTATTAAAAAATAAGAAGTATTGGTTGCCTTTGTAATCACTAGAATCTTCTTTGTGGGTTGTTTGTTTTTCTTTCTTTCTTTATACACACAATGCAGAAGAATAGGTAGGGGCTACAGAAAAAAGGGGATACAGAGTTAATGTCATGTAGCAGTTGGTTTGACAGTTCTGGGGGTCAAAACTGATGGCAATTATTCTGGCTACACCTACCACCTGCAGACAGCAAAAACAGTAGTCCAATTCTAGCATTCACCAATTGATGCAGGTCATATGGTATAATTATCACACCTGGTGAAAATAATTTTCTCATTAAAAAAAGTAGGCAAAATCTGGCCTTAATCCCATTAGGGAAAAATTTAGGAAACAGTGCCTTTTGGAATGGGTTACAACCGAACATCAACCAAACACAAAACTGAACACTCCCATTCATCAGTTATAATCACGTCTGTAGTCACTCTTCTTTTGGAACAGAGATACAATAACCTTGCAGTCACCTTCATATTTAGGCTAAATTTTTGCAAATAAATAAATAAATAAAAATGTTGCCTGTCTGATCACACAGCATTCAGGAAAGAATGTTCTCCATCTGCCACTTTTTGTTGCCATCCTCTGAACTGCTTATCTTACCCTATGTCATAATGCTGTTTTCATAACTTCGCACACTAATTTAGCACTTATGAGACTGATGCCCATTTCTCTAACACTCATTTTAGAAGTGACCAACCTTTCCCAGGCTGGCATGACACAGAAAGTGATCATAAGTAAATAAGGATACATAAGGTCTTTAAATTTAGCTAATTTTTAGTCACTTTACAGAATCTTCTTTTCAGGGGAAATGGGCACAAGTTTCAATTGCCTAATCCTTATTCTAGGTTTTTCCAACTGCTTAAAAAATGGAATTATAACTTAACATTTTCTGCTGATAAAACAGAGTTCTAAACATCCCAATACACCACTTAGCTTCTTTGCTGCTCTTTCATTTTTTGCTTTTTTTAACACCTTCAGAAATGACTACCAGCTCTCCTTTTCCATCTTTGCTGTCGCTACTGCTCCATCAGGCTTTTTGATTTGCAGTTGCATTACATTATTTATTTATTTTTACATTTATTTACCAGGAAAGTCCAACTGACAGAGTCCATTTTCAGCTGAGGCCTTGGAGAAAAACTCCACATAATACAAAAAAAAAAACAAAAAAAAAAACAGATTAGTACTTAAATACAGACTCACATGTCTTAATACAGAAAAGACAAAAAATCTGTATAGTGCAGTTACAGGTCTTAAGTACCCCCCCAAGAAAAAGAGATAAAGTACATATATAGCAGGGCTACATGAATTAGTGTTTACAAAAATTGTTTAAGCACAGGGAATAAAAAACAACAATCACTGCATTTTACATTTACAGTAGTGTTAAATATGAGCATGATGAGAATCATACTTACTGTAATAAGGTTAAAAGATTTAGACAGAGAAAGTGGAGCAGTTAGAGAGTTAATTGGAAGTTCTGTATATGATAATTTGGTAACCAAGGCCAGTACATAAGCAGATACATGTATGTTATAGGTAAGTTTTCAGTAATTTTTTAAAAGTTTGTTGTGATAGTGTTAGAGTTTATGTTCAGAGGTAGGGAGTTCCAGACCTTGGCTATGCCGTTGGAGTACAGCCAGTGGCATTTTTACTTTTAGTAATGTTTATTAGTGCTGTGTTACTGCAGCGAAGTGTCTGGTTACTTGAGTAATGAATAAGCAGGTTTTGGAGAGCTGGAGCTTTTTTCAGTTTGGTAAAGTATTTGGTGGGCCATGGACAGTTGGTTGTAAGCCAGTAGATTGGGAAATTCTAGCCAGGAGAGTTCTTTAAGGGCAAGGCAATAATGGGATCCATAACTAGATTCGATAACAAACTTTGCAATTTTATTAAAGCAACTGCCTAGTTTATTTATATCAAATTTCCTTAGGTTAGTAAGAATGGGAGATACATATAGGAGGGTTGAGATAAGGAGGGGAGGTTCTAGCTATGGTGGCCTTTGTGTTACTAGTAAGGAAATATTTGCTCCTATAAAGGCTATCAAGTTTATTGTGTCCTTTTTTATTGCTTGGGCTATGTGTATATCAAATTTCATGTTATGATCTATTGTAACTCCATGGAGTTTGGTGTGAGATACTGGAGTAATGATCATACTGTTTGATAAGGAGATTTTGAATGGAGGGAGGGGGTCTGGGGATATTGCTGGATGAAATAGGATGAGTTTTGTTTTATTGGGATTGAGTATTAGCCGTGTGTTGGTTAGCCAAGATTCAACTGTGGTGAAGGACTGCGATGTTATTTGTTGGGAGGAGTTGGAGTGTTGGGGCAGCACATATTAAGGTTGACTGTCTGCGTACTGGACCAGAGTGGCATGGAGGGTGGCAGTGTGGAGACTGTTAGCAAATGCAGTAGAGAGAAGGGGGCCTAGGAGAGATCCCAGTGGAGCTCCTAAAGTAACAGCCAACAGAGGAGAGAGGTTATTTAGCCATTTTACTGCTTGCTGGCACCCAGTTCGATAGTCCTGAAACCAAACAAGCACAGAATGTCAAAGTTTGAGTTATGACAGTACATTTAAGAGTTTGTCATGTGAAACTGTATTAAATACTTTGGAGAGATCCAAAAAGATAGAAGAGACCAGGTTTCCTTCATTTCAAAGATGGTTAATGGTGTTAGTGAAGCTCATCAGGGCAGTGGTGGTACTGTAGTTAAAGCAGAATCCATGCGGAGTGTTAGATAGATTATTATTGGATAACAGATAGTCTAGAATTTGTGTATGAATGCATTTTTCAAGAATTTTAAATAGGGGAGATAGAATAGCAATAGGGCAGTAGTTGGACAGCTCTGTTGAGTTTCCGCCCTTGTATAATGGGATGTGTTCTATTTTCCAGATCGCTGGAACTTGCTATTCAGAGATGGAGCGATTTAGGAGTATGGAAACTGGATATCAGATGGTTTCAGCAGCAATTTTAAGATACGCTGTGGGTAGATAATCAGCTGCCAGGGTAGTTGGCTTGAGCTTTTTAAAGTATTTTTTTATAGTGGCAGTAGGGATAGGCTGGAAAGAAAACTTATTGGGATTATGTACTGGTGGTGAGTAAGGAGGAGGAGGTTAGCTGCTATTTGTAAGGGCAAGTATAGATTAAGTGAAAAATTTATTAAATTGTGTAGCTAAGTTATCTGTAGTGTTGGTTAGTGTTGGGGATGAGGTATTGACTTGTCCTGGTTGTAGGATTTTTTTTAATAGTTGACCAGAACTTTTGTGGTTTTGTCTGATGTTTTAATTCGATGTTGTTATAGTGATCTTTCTTGTCCTGTCTGATATGTTTTTCCCTTTATTTCTTGGTTCCCAATATTTGTCGATTAGCTACAGTTTTTTTAAGCCATTTTTCCCACGCCTTGTCTCTTGTTTTTAGTAAAGCTCTTGTCTCTTTAGTTAATCAGGGGGTATAGTTGGATTTAATCCTAAATGTTCTACGGGGAGCAAGTTTACTTAAGATGTTAAGGAAGGTGGAATTAAAATACTCAACTGCAGCATCTAAAGGGAGATATGTAAGAGGTGCCCATTTGCAGTGTCTGAGTGTGGATACGAATTCTTGGGGATTAAAGTGTCTTTTGCTTCAGATATGGTGGCAAGTGGTGAGTTTCGATGGTGCCAGAGTACAAAGGTAGGAAGGTGGTCACTGAGGCTATCTGAGACACAGCCAGAGAGCAGAGAGAGACAGTGGGTCAAGTTTGTAAGGATCCAGTCAAGGATAGACTATTTTTTTCTATGTTTTGTCCACTCTAGTGGAATTTTGGATTATTTGGGAGAAGCTATGGAGAGTAATATGATTTGCAGGGTTGAGTGAGTTACAGGAGTACCAATCAATGTTAATGTCCCCCATTATAACTGTTTCCTGAGGGAGGGATTTAGATATCTAGTACAGGATATGTTCTAGGATAGGAAGATTATTTTTGGATGGGATATAAGCACCTTCTATGTTTAAGTGTTTGTGGAGTTAATAGCTTAGTAAACAATATTTCAGCATTTTTAAAATCTGGGATGACTATGTCTATAGTTGCAAGGGTGACTTTTTTTTAAATAGTACAGCTATGCCACCACCACTTTTGCCCTTTCTGTCCTGCCTGTATATGTTATATCCAGGGGGTATTATATCATTGTTCCTGACTTCTGGCTTTAGCCAGGTTTCAGTAATCAAGGCAATGTCAGGCGAGTATAGTGAAAGGGTGGCATGAAATTGTTGTATCTTGTTAAGTATACTTCTAAGTTTTATGTTTAGAATTAGTAAGTCTGTGCCTTTTCTGGTAAGGTTTAGGGGAGTTTGGTGCTGCCTGGTGGGTTTGAGGTTAAGCTGGGTTGGGTGAATTTGGGGGCCAGAGTTATGGTGTACGTCTCCACTGAGAATTACTTGCGATGCTACATGAACCATAATTTTTAGGTATTTATATACACTTATCACATTTCAAAGAGCTACGAGAATGTGACTGATGAGTGAGAACAATAAATGTGGCTAGATTAATGTTTTCAGTATTACAGATAGCTGAGGATATTGCGAGAGAGGTGGATTTTTGTTGTGATGAGCAGGGTAGTGTGGAAGTATGGGGTGGCCATAAAAAGTTAAGTTCATTATGGTAGGATGTCAGATGAGCAGCTAATGTTAGGATTAAGAGAGATGAGAAGTAAAAAAAAGTACCATATTAGTTTTGTAAGGTTTAATGTGAGCAGTGTAAATTAGGGACGGGAAGTAATACAGAGGTTTTGCGAGGCGTTTGTTATCAGTGAATAGGTATCTGAGTGCTCCTAATGTAGTAGTTTAAGTAATAGTAGATATGTGCTAATTAAGTTAAGGTGTTGAAAGTTAGACAGTGTGGGTGGCTTTTGTGGGGCTTGGTGGATATAATGGTTGGTTATGGGATGTACTGATTCGATAATAAAGTAGTGTTTGGTGTTCAGAACAGTGTATGTTGTGAATGGCTATTGGAGAAAAGGGGAGTGGCTAGTTAGAGATAAATACAGGCATAGTGGGGGTGGGTGGGAAATGGGGGTAGGTCTAAGTGTGGGAAGATGAAAAAAGGAACAATCAGTGAATACTGGGACAAGGTAAGTTGGTTTTGCAGTTTACTACATTTTATTTAAGTTAAATAACTGCACCAGATTATGTTTAGTTAGCATTAATGTATGAAAAGACTTGGATTACCCTTGTACAATTAACTGGCATTATTGTTTTTACCACTAAAGATACCAGGATCAGGATTAATTCACTTTTAGGAAATCCTGTATCTAGTAACTAATAAGAGAGAACTTGGCATTTAAAGGAGAAAATAGGAAAGGTAATTTTATTTGGGGGGGCTGTTTGATAAGTATAGGCTAGCAGATGTTGCCCCTTAAAAGAGTGTTCCCTGTACAAAGCTTTAAAAGATCAACTTGAGTGGCTATTGAGAAACAGTACTTTGATTAGAAGCACCAACATCAGTTTCTATGCACTTCATTTCCTGTGAAACTGCTTCTAACATATGCCCGTTTCATAGCTAACAGTTGGGGGGGGACCCCAAGAAGATTCAGATTTAAAGTTAGAGAGTAGAAGGCATCCTGGGATATTGTCTGGGCCCATTGATGCAGTGTTCTTGGTCTTAGAGAGAGCATTAACGACCTGTCCCCTAGTGATAGTAGGGGGAGTTATATTTGATGGTATTTCCTAAGAGAAGGTTTGGGGGGAGTAAAGTTGGAGCTGAATTTTGTCAGCTAGGAGGTCTGCTACATCTTCTGGCCCAGTACAGGTGGCTCCATTTACAATGAGTTCTGTACACAATTGTGTACTGCCTTTGAGGTTACGGACATAGCTAAAGAATGTTTTGTGGTTGTCCTTGGCCTGGGAGGCCAAACTTACATCAAATTTGGTTTGGTAGACTTGATTTGTCCTCTGAGTTGTTTGTTTAGTTTGATTAGGGTGCTTTTATCCTGATGGGTGCTGCACCTCCTAATTTTTGCCATGATTTTCTTCCTCCTGTTATACAGCCAATTGCTTTTGTAATTCCACCAGGGTGGCTTGTTTTTTGAGTTAGTTCTGTGCTTCTTCCTGGTGGGTACTGTTGCCTCTATGCAGCTATTAACATGCTTGCACAGGGTTTCTGTAAACAGTTCTGCATAGACAGAAGTGTTCTCAGGGTTTATGGGAGCTTGAAATTTTGTCAGGTTCTCACTTAATAGCAGGAGGTTAGCCTTAGAACAGTTCCTGAAAATTTCAGGTTTAGCTGGGGGTCCAGGTTTTATTTTTCTTCAAAGGAGACCATTTTGTGGTCTGACCTTACCAGGGAAGGCATTACAGTAGGGGGTGTGCAGCAGTCCACCGTATTAGTGAGGACCAAATCCAGTATGGTTGCACCCCTGGTTGGTGTATTGATTATCTGGTGACACCAAAAACTACGCCAATTATTAAGGTTAATCATCTTTTGTTCGTATTGTAGCATCATCCTAGGAGGAAATAAAATTCTGCTCAATGCTAGGCTCATCAGTGTGTCTCACGATGAAATCTCCAATGACTAGAATATTAGATTGTGTGGTGACTTGCTTTATGGGCTTAGGTGTAGAGGCAACATGAGATGTAACTCTGTGTTGATGTGGGTGGTGTTTTGAAAGAGCGCATTTGGGGGTTGCTGAGGGTATCTGTCATATGTATGTCATCTAGGAGGTCTTTGTGGATTAGGAAGGTTACATGTAAGTGCCTCAGCATACGTGGGTTTATATGTTTGAATTGTGTGTGATGGGTGCAGCGTGTGTACTACTGACAACCTTATTGACATTAGGCGTAGTTTTATGTGAGAGCTTTGCCTCCAGTGATATTGCGTAAATACATCTCTCACGTACCATATCAGTATGTTTGAGAATTAACTAGTTGTCAGTAAACATGAGGCAATTTCTACATTGCTTCAGGATACCTATATCCACCAAGCTGGTAATGGAGACAGTAGGAAAGTTCAAATCTATGGTAACAGACCTTTTATTTTTTGATTAGACAGAGTGAGAATATCAATCACTGTCAGGAGTATCCGGTTTGCAACTATGTGGACAGTGCTTGTCACTGCAAACGAGTTGTCCTGTGTGCAACTAGGTATTGGAGGAATTACAATTGTAGTTTTACAGGAAAAAATGTCACTCAAGGTGCCCGAGTCTGTATAGAGCACTGCCAAAGAATTGAGGGGAAACTAATACATAGACCATGAAAATTTAAGTATGAAGTATTTAGAGAAATATTCTGAAGTTAGAAACAAATCAAGCAGACTTACTGAAAACAAAGAATTAGCTACTACCACTAGGGAACAGGTCCTTAATTCACTCTCTAAGACCAAGAAAACTGCATCAATGGGCCCAGACAATATCCCAGAATGCCTTCTAAATAGCATGAAATGTGACCTATCAGGGCCTCTGGAATTACTACTTACCTGTAACCTCCAAACAGGCTTCGTGCCTCATGAATGAAGAAAGGCAACAGTCATTCCTATGCACAAAGGTGGGCCATCTACAGACCCTGGAAACTACAGACCCAAAAGTCTCACTAGTCTTATATGTAAAGCCATGGAAAGAATTATCATGGATTTGGAGATGATCAATAAAGATATAGTAAACCTCCAGACACTTGACCCAACCCAGTGTGGTTTTGTCAAGGGCAGATCATGTCTACTTAACCTGGTGGACTCTTTGAGAAGATCGCCAAAGCAATGGACAAGGGCAAAATCGTTCACACTGCCGACCTTGACCTGGCCAAGGCATCTGACACAATACCCCACTCGGGCATTATTGACAAACCCGTATGTCATCCAGTGGATATCCAACTGGCTCACAGACATGACCCAGGAAATTAGAACTGGGGAGTCCATTTCTACAAAGAGGCCAGCTGCAAGTGGAGTCCCTCAGGGATCAGTTCTTGGACCGCTCCTTTTTGGCATTTACTTCTCAGAAGTCAAGGTCAATGTCAGAGGTCTCTGGCTGACTAAATTTGCAAATTATTGCAAATTAGGAGCTGTCACTGAATCTCACACTGACACCAATGTTTTCCAGAAGGGGCGGACACAGACAAACAGCTGGTGTCAGAGCCATGGACTAAAACTAAATATCAAGAAATGCATAATAGTATCCGTTGGGAAGTCAACCGTCCCTGGTAACTATCATATTGACAACACACCCCTCAGAGTTGACCCAGTAGTCAGGGAATTAGGGACACACAGAGATAGTAATCTAGCCTTTGATCATCACATGTCTACACTGGTGAGGAATTAATTCTATGTTGCACAACTTATAAACAAAGGTATGGCATTAAGTCCAAGGAAGTCATTGCTCCACTGTATTCGGGATTCATCAGATCTATCATTGAGTACAATGCCCCCTTTGGAATGTACCTAACCAGGCATATCCAATAATTGGAACGTCCACAGAGGTACCTCACTAAAAGAACACAGGGCACAAGTCATATGCAAACCTCCTCAAGGCCCTATCCCTGTATTCCGTCTCCTACAGACTTTAGAGGAGAGATCTATACCTGGCATACAGGGCATTGTCAGACCCCACTCTGACAAAGCTCCTGCATATCCACAAAACAAAACACCAGAATTACCCGTTCTAAAGACTTAAAACCTTGCCTGTGATATAAACAGGACCTGCTGGAGAGATAGGTATGTATCCCAGAGACTACCTCGTGTATGGAACAGACTCCCCATCCATGTGAAGCAGAGTTCCTCCCTAAGCCAATTCAAGTGCAACTTGGACAACTGGATGGGAAAACGGAAATTCATCCCTGGTTTGGCACCTATGTCTCTAATGGACACAGGTAACCTGTAAATGATTCATCTCCCAGGGCCATGCTTACACTTATCAAGGGTATCAGAACTAGTCAGAGATTTGGGATGCATGGCTAGGCTTAAAAAGGCCCTTGTGGTCGTTAGCCTAGTAAACACCTACGAACCTATGAGAGTAACTGAAACAGTAAAACAGTACAATGAGAAACCATACAAGCAATGCATTAACAACTACAGATAAAACTACTGCTATACATAAATTAAGCTATTTCTTAGTTTAAATATCACTTTCTCCCTACACTAGGTTCTAACGAGTATGTAGTACAACAGCTGGTTAATGAACAAGTTATGCAATTTGAGAGTTGTTTTCTTAAAGCTTTATAAATACAGGAGTTAATAACAGGAAAAAAAAACACTACATAAATTATAGATCCCAAAGACAGCTTTTAACATATTCCTAACTGAAACTAGCTAGTGATCATCAGTTTCAACCCATTTCAACTAATTAAAGTGAGTGCTTGCACTAGGAAGCACAAAAAATGGTGGTAAATGACTGCTAGTTCATTACTTAAGTAGCGACTGCTGCATTACCTAAGTAGCAACTGTTGCATTCAGAAAAAAGGCAGGTTTTTTTTTATCTCAGTTTAAACAGCAGTGTTTTTAAATATTATGGTATACTTACCAAGGCTCTTCCCATATTTTTGCTCTTTCTTTCTTTTGTGGCACCACTGTACTTTATATGTTTGTAGAACTGGTGAAAATGTAAATATTTTTATCTAAGAGTTCTGCTGGGTCATTTGTAAAGGCACTGAGAACAGAATAGTCATAATAAACACGTTATCACTGAGTTACTTTCCTTTCATCTCCATTTTACATATCTCTCTCTGATTAGTACCTGTATAAACAAAGAAGTTAAGGTTGCTTAGAAGAGAATTAAAGAGATACAGAGTCTTCAAAAGAAGCCACAGAATGACCTTATAGAAATATTTAATGAGAGGGAGAATAAATTACAGGAGTACTTATATACTTTAAAAGAATTATTAAAGACCAGGAGCTCAGCATTATTTGAAGAAAAATGCAAAAAAATCAATGAGGCACAATTGGAAAAAAATGGAAGACGAGAAAGGGATGGATTAACCAAAACATTGGGCGACATATGTTCTTAGAGATGAATAAAATAAACATATGCAAGTTAGCATAAACTCAGCCTAGCCACAGGTTAGGGAAATAGGCTTAGACTGGTCCATCAATTCTGTAATGACAACAAAATCTTTTTACTTCATAGCACTGATGGTGTAGATTTGACGAAGTTTAAAAAGATCATACTACATTCTCTAGCATTCAACACTCACAAAGGTATGATTTAGTGACAGGAGTTATGCCAACAAAGCTGGAACAAAGAATTTCACTACTATTTTTCAGCTTTCATCTTCTATTATCATTTAATACTCCCATTTGAGTCTCTTGTGTGAGATACAGCCAAAAGCACACAAGAGCTTCTAGGCCAGAGAAGGGCAACAAAGACAACATAGGCCTTCCTATGCAACACATGTATAGTTTCAACAGTTTGAAAAAAAATACAACTGCATTGGGGCAAAATGGCAATCAAAATGCAGACTCAATGTATAAACTTTAGCATCAACCCAGTTATCAAGATGTTTTTTAAATACTTATAAATTATTCAGCCTGTCTAATTAATATAGGGAGTTTGTTCCACATACATACCAGAGAATGTGATAGAGGCTTTGCTATAGCAACAGTTCTACATCGTCCAATTTTAAATGAATTGTTGCACCCACTACTAATCTGAAAAAAATTAGTAAGCTCAGTGCTTAATAATAATTTACACTCCTCATTCCTTAATGCCCAATAAACTAGACACAGCTTTCCTCACATAAACCTATAGCTTACAGAAGACATCTAAATCTTCCAATCTAGCGTGATATGTAAGATTTTCAACCCAGAAATTTTCTTTGTAAATTTCCACTGTTATTCTTTACAAAATTAATAAATCCCTTTTGGTATATGCACAAAACATCATATATTCAATGATGGGGCAAATGTATACAATAAATATTTTTTAAAGTAATTCTTAATTTTTTAAACAAAGTTCTTAAAAATGAATGCCTTAAAGTTGAGCATTTTGGTTTAATTACTTGGAAGTGTGATCTAAATTTATAATTATTACAAATTCTAATGCCCAAATCCTTATATTCTGACAAATTCAATAAAACTGTGGCTCCTAATTTCACCTTGCTATCCAAACTATGTTTGCCAAAGTAAATGACCCCACATTTATCTTTATTGAAATTTAGCCCATTATAATTTAACCAAAAAGATAGTTTACTCAAATACAGATTAAATCCTTCTATACCTCTTGATCATGTTACAACTTCTCTAAATTTGAAATCAGTGCATTTTGCCATCCAGACAGGGGACTTCTTTGGTGTCTGAGAAAATGCAGGACCCCTTTAAGCACGTCAGCCCAGTTAGATAATTCTTAAGTCTCTCTCTCCCACTCAGCCAGTTTGAGACCTAATGTATGACCCAACATATAAAGTGGGTTTGTCAGAATGTTTAACATATAACAAAAACAATGAGAATGCTTTACTTATCACAGACACTAGAAGATGAATGTGTACCACTTGACATGTAAAGTCAATGAAGTTAGACATTATCATTAAGGCTCTGCATCCAATATCAATATACTAAACCTCGTTTTTCTAGTTCTAAAAATATTTAATCTATTTTAGATGTATTCTGTAAGTTAAAACGTTATACTGTCCAAGATAAGTTAAACTTAATCCTAATCACATAACAAGCTTTTTACATCAAACACAACAAACTGATCATATTCAGAGCACATAAGCTTGCCATCTCTACAAATAACACAAGATATTGAATCAACTGTGTGACCAACTACTTCTACTTCAGTCTGCAGAGCTTCAGATGGTTTCTGTATCAAAACTTTGTATTCAGCTAGCAAAAAGTTTTCTGCAGTTAGTATTACTTCCATTTCTTTCCAAAATTTCCTTAACTTTTTATTGATTTTCAAATGCACATGAACTAGGTAATTTGTTTTTCAACCTTTTGCGTATTAACAGTTAAGCAGTTCAGAGAATGAATCCCCACAAAGGACTACTACTACACTCCACAACTGTGACACAAGAGTGTTCACAGCTTTTGCTATTGCTTGCTTGCATGAGATTTTTCACTGCGAAGTTCTCTCCTTTTACCCATTTGACTGCAAGCAGTACAGACTAGACAAGGCTGATGCTATCCAAAAGACTATGAGTAGTCAAGGAGTAAGACATGAGCAACTTGTAAGTTTAGCAAAGTATACAGATGCTTAATACAGAATAGTTGTGTAAGAACTTGAGCATAACCGTAGATGTCCTTCTCTTCTACGTTGCAGCATTCATAAAAGTAGGGAGTTGCTGCTTGCAGTGCCACCGTCTGGCCAGTATACCAAAGTCTTAGTCCAGAAGGGTACGTGTGGCATTGGTTACCAGGGTCATAAACCGACATTGGGTATAAAAGTGACGTCTGCACGTACCCTCATCAGAACTGTTTTACCACATACAGTAGTGCCTGTGAGGTTTGACCAGGAGGGTCCTAATCTGAGACCCTTAGACTTGCATGTAGGCCAGTCCCAGGGCAGTAGGATGGCTGTGTAGATAGAGACCAGGGGGGATGATGGCAATGTGCCCTCAGGAGATACCTGGGATAGTACTTGGAAAGAGACACGGGGTAGGTGGGTGGGACTGAATACTGCAACATAGAAGAGAAGGATGGTAAGTTCTTACACAACTATTCTATGTCTTTCTATCCTGATGTTGCAGTATCCATAACAGTAGGGAGAGTACCAGAGCTTTAAGTATGAACTTCGGAGGAGAGAGGGTTCCTGTGGTCAAGGAGACCCTGTAGGATAGTCTTGGCAAATCCTGTTCTAGCATGGGATGCTATGTCCAGCTTGTAGTGTTTGATGAAGGTGTGTACTGAGGTCCATG
This sequence comes from Protopterus annectens, assembly GCF_019279795.1. Lineage (NCBI taxonomy): Eukaryota > Metazoa > Chordata > Ceratodontiformes > Protopteridae > Protopterus > Protopterus annectens. The sequence goes on from NC_056729.1 coordinate 469,426,530, forward strand.
CAGCTGCTTCTATAACAGAAGTGGAGACTATGCCTTTGAAAAAGGCAGTAGAGGAAGCAGCTGCTCTGGTAGAGTGGGAAACAAGTCCTACGTGAATTGCCTCAAAGCCTTATCCTTATATTCAGTCTCCTACAGGATGCTGAGAGGCAACCTATTTCTGGCTTACAAAGTGTCCTCTGATCCATCCCCAGTAGACCTGTTGCGCATCCATAAAGCAAAGAGCATCAGGAAGCCAGATCTAGGGACCTAGACCTTCCCTGCAACATAAATGAGACATGCTGGAAGACAGGTGTGTGCCTCAGAAGCTCCCCCTTCTCTGGGGCAGCCTTCCTACCGACATGAAGCAGAGTTCATCCTTGCACTTAACTTAAATGAAACTTGGATCAGTGGATGGGGAACATACAAATACCCCCGGTCTGACATCTATGTCTCTGGCAGGCAGAAAACCTGTAAATGCTCAGCCACCCATGCACAAGTGTGTGTATATATATAATATATACACATGTATATATACATAAATATATATATATACACACACACACATATATATATATATACATATA